>NC_053493.1:34908891-35208891 GCF_905171775.1 Rana temporaria | reverse complement strand
CAGCTTTGCTGTGCTGTGGGCTCATTCTGTTGTTGCTGGGGTGTTCTTCCCACCCCAGGGCAGTAGGTGGCAGCAGTGGAGTCAAGATTTAAATACTTTTCCCCAGCAGCCAATCAGGAGGACTGGACCTTGCTGTGCATGCTGGGGGAGGGTATTTATGGGACAGGCGCCATTGGTTCTGGGTCTTCTTCTTCGTGTGACTGCACCATGGCGCCCCAGCGTTATGGCCTACCGGGCCGGGGCGTGCGTGTCACGTGGTGTTCCTGGTTCCGGGACCATGTTGGTCCGGGACATTTGAGCTGTGGCAGGGAGCCCATTAGTCGGCTGGGTTCCCAAACTTGAAGATCCCAAGCGAGATAGCTGTTCGGTGGGGAGTCCATTTGAGGAGACACAATGAGAGGCTGGCGATCCAATAGGGTCTCGACAAACCACCGGGGATCGGGCTATACGGACACTGAGAGGCTGGTCACCTGTCAGTCGGTATCTGAAAGCAACTTGAAGGAGATCCAGGCGTAATTCTATCAAGGAGGGTCATCTCCGAAATCACAATCAGGAAGGTCTGTGGCAGAGGTCTTTCCCTGAGTTCATTCCAGGAGGGTCTGTGGCAGAGACTTTTCCCCTAAAGGTTCCAGTTCATTGCCGGAGGGTCTGTGTCAGAGACTTATCCTTAAAGGTTTGAGCGATACCCTGGCTGCCAGGCTGGTGAGAGAGGCCTGTCCAGGTATGCTATACCCACTCAAGCAGGAGTGGCGCAAGAAGTGTTACACATGGGAGCAGGATTGTTTTCCCTTTTGCTACGCCTGAATCTGCTATGTTTCTTTCAACTCTACCTTCTTCACCACAAGTTTTATTGTTTTTACCCAGCTGGGTAATAAAGAGCACAGCAAAAGACACCTGTCATGGACATTCCTTTACTATTGCTATATGCACCATTCACCCCTAGGAATTTGGAGAGCCACAAGGTGCCACCCAAAACAAACCAGCAGCTCCTCCGGGATTTGGTTGTTAGATGAAGAAGTGAGTTTTCAGTTATCCCCTAAAAAGTGGACAGAGTAGGAGATAACCAGAGAGATTTAGTGTAGTGAGTTCCAGAGGATGGGAGAGGCTCTGAAAAAGTCCTGGAGAGGAGCATGGGAGGAGGAGACAAAAGCCTTTACAGGTTGTAACAAGAGGTTAGGTACGGGACTTTAAATGAGGCGTGTGATGGAACCAACACGCGCCTCCATCCCTAATAATTGATAAAAGGAAGGGGGTGGGGACATTAAGTGAGATCTATGTTTGTACAATTGAAAATTGTTGCACAATAATATATAAAAAAATATAAAACTTTATTCATATATTGCACATGAGACATGATACATTGCATTAATGAGAAGCTGATGTACATGATAAACAACCATTAGAATTCCCTTATTGCACACAATAAGTAAACTTCCTATAAGATGAAATGTAAACGCATAGGAAACTGCATTTCAAAGCTTGACGCGTTTCGTGGATATAATTCCACTTCTTCAGAAGAAAATGCAGGATGCATATCTACAAAAATATATGGAAGATATTCAAGATAACTTGAATCAATAGGTAGGGACACGAGGGGAGGAAGACAGAAACCCCCCCAAAAAATGTATTACTTACATATCAGCCCTGTAATGGGTCATGACATACTAAGAACTGGAAGTTGAGGAAGGCTGGTAATTGTCCCTGTTGGGAGCCGAGGGGACTTCAAAGCTAAGAAAAGCTTTTTTTTGCATGTGAATGGGTATTCTTTGCCAAGTGAAGCTTCACCTGCAAAGTGCACAGTCTTAGGTAGATTCAGGTACCTGGGTGCAAACTTGCGGCTGTGTAGCTTAGCCTGTTTAGCCATGATTCTCAATGTACTTGCCTGCTAATATACGGCGGCGTAGCCTAAAGCGGGCGGGCGTAAGGGCACCGAATTCAAATGTCTTGGAGGGGGACGTGTTTTATGGTAATGAGGCTTGACCTCACGTTTTTGACGTTTTTTTTTTACTGCGCATGCGCCGGGCGACTACATTTCCCAGTGTGCATTGCGGCTAAGTACGCCGCACGGGCCTATTGATTTCGACGTGGACGTAAACTATGTAAATCCCGATTCGCGGACGACTTACGCAAACGACGTAAAAAATTAGAATCTCGCGGCGGGAACGGTGGCCATACTTTAACATTGTTATTCCACCTAATAGATGGAATAACTTTAGGCCTGCTAATGCCTTACGGAAACGGCGTAAATCGACTGCGGCGGCCGTTCGTGAATCGGCGTATCAACTCATTTACATATTCTACGCTGACCGCAATGGAAGCGCCACCTAGCGGGCATCCAAAATATTGCAATCTAAGATAGGACGGCGCAAGCCGTCCTATCTTAGATATGTTTAAGCGTATCTCTGTTTGAGCATACGCTTAAACATAAGTCGGCGTAGATTCTGAGTTAGGTCGACTTATCTACTGATAAGTCGGCCTAACTCTACCTGAATCTACCTATCTGTTTCTCCATAGTAAATCAACCACAGTGGGGGAGATTTACTAACACTGGAGCACTCAGAGTCTGATGCAGCTGTGCATGTTAGCCAATCAGCTTCTAACTTCCAGCTTGTTTAGGTAGGCTTTGACTATAAAACCTGGAAGCTGATTGGTTTATATGCCGACCTGCACTAGATTATCCACTCTCCAGTTTTAGTAAATCACAATATGTTCTTCTGATGTACAGAGCAGTCCTGGTTTCCCGTAATCAACTCTAATGTCCGGTATTGTCCGGTATTGCCACAACCCTTTACCCTCCCTATAACACCGTATTACCAAATGAACCAAAAGACCTTTATACTGTGCGTCATTGCTTTTGTTTACTTTGACTTTTATTAAACTGTTTCTGACTGTAGTTCATATGGCTTGGAGCAATACTCTTCTTTGCAAAAACCCTGAACAGAAGGTTAACTCTCTTATTTTTTTATCAATCAATGCTTACAGCCAGTCTGTAATATCTAATGCTCGCTGGATAAATAAAGGTGATAGTACTATGAGCGCGGCATCCTTTCATCTTTTCTTCTACGTAAAAAATCTATATTGTTAGCCCCTCCTAACATGTTCTACAATTCTCACTGATTACCATCCTCCTGTGTGTTATATAGGTCACAGGCTGTGTCTCCGGAATTTGTATATGAGAATGGAAAGTACAGGTTTATAGAGGCAGGAAAGGATGGACGAAGGAGGGAAGGAAGAGTGAGAGGAAGAAAGGAAGAAAAAGTGGGTGGAAGGAAGGATGAATAGGGAGGAAGCAAAAGGGGGAAGAGAAAGAGGGAGGAAGGAAGAGAAGAAAAGAAGGAAGAGACGGAGGAAAGAAATGAGGAAAGAAAATAAGGAAGGAAGAAGAGAAGGAAGGGTCAGGAAGACAAGAGGGAGGAAGGAAGTAAGAAGGAGAGGACAGGAAGAAAGAGTGGTCGGAAGGAAGGATGAATAGGGAGGAAAGAAAAGGTGGAAGAGAGCAAGCGAACAAGGAAGAGAAGAAAATAAAGAAGAGATGAAGGGAAGAAACAAGGAAAGAAAATAAGGAAGGAAGGAAGAGGAGATGAGAGGAAGGTAGAAAGGGAAAGAATAGAGAGAAAGAGAGAGAAGTAAGAAAGAGTGGGAGGAAGGATAGATGAATAGGGAGGAAGGAAAACGTGAAAGAGAGCGAGTGAGGAAGAAAGAGAAGAAAATAAGGAAGAGATGGAGGGAAGAAATGAGGAAAGAAAATAAGGAAGGAAGATTAGAGGAGGAAGGAAGAGAGAGCGGGAAGGAAGAAAGAGTGGGTGGACGGAAGGATGAATAAGGAGAAAGGAAAAGGGGGAAGAGAACGAGTGAGGAAGGAAGAGAAGAAAAGAAGGAAGAGATGGAGGGAAGAAATGAGGAAAGAAAATAAGGTAAGATGAAAGGAAGGAAGAGAGAGAGGGGGAAGGAAGAAAGAGTGGGTGGAAGGAAGGATGAATAGGGAGGCAAGAAAGGGGGAAGAGAAAACGAGTGAGGAAGGAAGAAAAGAAAAGAAAGAGATAGAGGTAAGAAATCAGGAAAGAAAATAAGGTAAGAAGATGAGAGGGAGGAAGGAAGGAAGAGAGAGAGGGAAGGAAGAAAGAGTGGGTGGAAGGAAGGATGAATAGGGAGGAAGGAAAAGGCGGAAGAGAGTAAGTGAGGAAGTGAGTAAGAGAAGAAAAGAAGGAAAAGATGGAGGGAAGAAATGAGGAAAGAAAATACTGAAGAAAGGGAGGGATAGGGAAGAGAAAACGAGTGAGGAAGGAAGAAAAGAAAATAAAGAGATAGAGGTAAGAAATGAGGAAAGAAAATAAGGTAAGAAGATGAGAGGGAGGAAAGGAATGAAGAGAGCGAGGGAAGGAAGAAAGAGTGAGTAGAAATATGGATAAATAGGGAGGAAGGAAAAGGTGGAAGAGAGTGAGTGAGGAAGGAAAAGAAGAAAAGAAGGAAGAAAGTAAAGAATGAAAGGGAGGACGATGAGAGGGAAGCAAGAAAGAGTGGGAGCGGAAGGAAGGATGATTAGGGAGGAAGCAAATGTGGGGAAGAGAGCAAGTGAAGAAGGAAGAGAAGAAAAGTAGGAAGAGATGGAGAGAAGAAATGAGGAAAGAAAAGAAGGAAGGGAAGAAGGAAGTAAGGTAGGAAGGAAGGAGAAATATATATAGAAGGCTCAGGCCCATTGGAATGGGTAGTGGATACAGTATAGGTATAGAGGAGTGGTTGACAACAACCAGGTTGCAGCCTTACTAATGCCAGGCCTCAGCTCCTTGCTTTCCTGTAAAAGTGGACCAAGTGTGCATCAACATTAAACAGTCCCCCCCAACTACCTGGCAGGAGAAAGAGGAGCTGCTTGGCTTGTCCAATGACTATCTGATTGCCCAAGCGGGCTGACAGTACAAGCATCATAAAATAAGGCCATGGGCAATAGTAAACATATAAACAATTTATACAGTATAGATGGGTTTCAGGGTGAGCGTTTGATAAAAATATATAAGTCTTGGAGAATTCTGGTGTGTATTGACAAAAGTCTACCTTGGTTTGCTAGAGCAAGATTTGAATGCATTGATTACCTTT
Source organism: Rana temporaria (assembly GCF_905171775.1). Taxonomy (NCBI): domain Eukaryota; kingdom Metazoa; phylum Chordata; class Amphibia; order Anura; family Ranidae; genus Rana; species Rana temporaria. The sequence continues at coordinate 35,203,800 of NC_053493.1, read as the reverse complement.
GCTACTTCATACCTTTGTGAATCAGGGTTTTCAGCACTTGTTTATATCAAAACAAAAAGTTGAAATAGATTGGATGTCAAAGATGACATGTGTGTCACCTTGCCGAAGATCATTCCACAGTTTCATATAGTTATGCAAGGCAAACAAGAACAACCTTCTCATTGAAAGAAACTACATAACAAGGGGAGTGGGTGAGGGAGATGGAGAGAGAGAAAGAGAGAGAGAGAGAGAGTAGTAGTAGTAATGATAGTAGAAAATATAGTGAATAGTAGTAGTAGTAGATTTGAGTATAATTAAAATTGTTTTTCTTTAGACTCGGTTAACACGTCTGCAACTTAGGATCCGACTGGTGATACCCAAATTCACAGGACATATGAAATGCCATGTACTGTATCTCTATGAGAGCCGTTCTAATTGACACTACTGAAGTCGTTGAGACTTCGGAAAAGGTTCCTGTATTACTTTGATCCAACTTTGACACGGGTTGCCAGAGAGTGTAAAAGTCATATCAAACTCACTTCAAAGTCGTATCAAAGTCAGACTCCATAGTTGCACAATTTTCAGTGGCTAGTCGGCTAGTGTGAACCGGGTCTAATTTGCACAAGATGAATGTAGTTCATTTTTGTAATGAGTGGCCATTACTTTTTGCATGAAAAGGATTTTTTTTTAAGATTGTTTACTTTAATCAAACGTTGTGTATGTCATATTTGTGTGAGGAAATCAAATTTTAATAAAACAGAATAAACATATTTATTGCTTGCAAGTATGTGACTATTTCTGGGATGGGGGCCCATAGCTTTCATCAGAATCTAAACCGCTTCCCGACCAGATCACGAACATTTACGGTGGCAGAATGTATATATAAATATATATAGTAGAGGACATTGTTTAGAAGTGTAGCGCCTATGTACTTTACAGTACTGGTGCTAGCTAAATTTATGTGTAGATCACAGTGTAGTTAAACTCTGACCCAGATTGTTAGTAGCAAAATGCAGTCTCTTTCTCAGCTTGGCTGTGCTGTGAGTCCATTCTGCTGTACTGGGGCGTTCTTCCAGCCCCAGTGCTGCAGGTGGCAGCAGTGTAGTCAAGGTTTGGGTGCTCTTCTCAGCAACCAATCACGGGGGTTTGTCCTTGCTGTGCATGCTGGGAGGGGTATTTATGGGGCAGACGCCATTGGTTCTGGGTTGTTCCTCGTCCAGTGTGGCACCCACCTTTAGGGTGGCCACATCACGGCGCCCACGCCTACCTGGCCGGGGCGTGTGTGCCATGCGGTGTTCCTGGTTCCGGGGCCCTGCTGGCCCGAAGCATCTGAACAGCGACGGAGACCCAGTGACTTTGAAGATCCCAAGCTGTACTGCTGTTCAGTGGGGAGTCAGTCTGAGGAGCATCATTGAGAGGCTGGTGGTCCAAAAGGGCCTGGACAAACCACCGGGGATCGATGTAGCCGGACACCGAGGGATTGATCACCTGTCGGTCGGTACCTGATCGCCAAGTTGAAGGAGATCCAGACGTAAATCAATTAATATCTCCAGGAATTCAATCCAGAGGGGACCTGTGCAGAGGTATCTTCTGAGGCTTATTGAGAGGGGTCTGTGGCAGAGACTTTCTCCCAAGTTCAAGTTCACCAAGGAGGGTCTGTGGCAGAGACTTCATCCTATAATTGTCCGAGTGATACTCCGGCTGCCAGGTCAGTGAGAAGGGCCTGTCCGGGTACACTAAGCCCATTCCGGCGGGAGTGGTGAAGAGAAGTGTTACGTTTGGGAGCAGGACTGTTTCCTATCATTACGCTTGAATCTGCACTACTCCTATCTTCTTCAGCTTTACTTTCCTAATAAAGAGCACAGCAAAGAGCACTTGTCTGGACATTCCTTTATTTCTACTACATGCAATACGCATCATTCACCCCTAGGAATTTCGGAGGAGCCACGAGATAACACGCCGCCCAAAAAATCCAGCAGCTCCAATGGGGGTAATGCTACAGAAGAGTAAACACAGTTCATATATGCAGAGTATTTAATAGACATAGATATATATATATATATATGGGGGTTATTTACGAAAGGCAAATCCACTTTGCACTACAAGTGCAAACTACAAGTGCAAAGTGCACTTGAAATTGCACTGAAAGTGCACTAGGAAGTCGCTGTAGATCCGAGGGGGACATGCAAGAAAAAAACAGCAATTTAGCTTGCACATGATTGGATAATAAAATCAGCAGAGCTTCCCTTCATTTCAGATATACCCCTCAGATTTACAGTGACTGCACTTCCAAGTGCACTTTCAGTGCAATTTCAAGTGAACTTTGCACTTATAGTGCAAAGTGGATTTGCCTTCCGTAAATAACCCCCATAGTGTATATATAAATATAGAAGGTAGGTGGGTATTGTAGACAGATAAGCATAGTGCATATATAGGATTAGCAGTGGGAACAATATGTTGAATATATAGCATGAATCAAATACATAGAAAATGGCAGGCATTGTATAGACTCCAGCTTGGCAATGGGGATGAAGGTCGTCCTTGTAGACGTGTTCCTGGCTGAACACTGAACTCACGTGTTCTCTGTACTTTGGGTTTATTTACATTCAGAGTCCCTCCAGCTCTCATCACTCATCACTATCAGAGCTAAAGACGTCCTTAGAAAGTTCACATTACACCCACCCACCACACTGTCCCTGGCTTCATATCCTCCCCAGGCCACAGAAGCATTTATGATGCCAAAGCCAATAGACATCATGTCCAGCTTATAGACTCCTAGGAAGAGGCCTCTTTATTCCTCTTAATGAATTTCATCTCCCAGTAAGTTGTGTAAGAAGTGTTAACGGCAGCCAGCCTGCTGACAGGAAAGGCTCACTGGAAGGACCAATAAATGTAAAATAAAACAAGCTTTGTATAAATAGGTATGCTTTGTAAGCGTGCAACACACATTTATGTTCAGATGCTGATTTTTGGGGTTACTGTTGCAAATTATGCTAACTTGATACATTTCTATTGACAAGGAAAATGTGTGGTCCTAAAACAATGACAAACTGACCACTGAGGTCCTAGATAATGGCATATTCACACTTGAGGCCACAGTAGAAGCATAACTGAGTTTGGTGGGGTCCTGCTTGCTCCTGACATTCCTCATAGAACACAGTCCTCTCTATCTCTCTCTCTATCTCTCTCTCTATCTCTCTCTCTAATTCCCCTTTGCTTTAGGGCAGGGGTCTTCAAACTCTCCGAAGATAGGGCTAGATTCCTCCTGGATAACGATGTCCGGTCAGGGCTGTGTAGGGTTTTTTTTTTCCCCTACATTAATTTGTTCTCTGTGGGGGTTTGCCGGGGCGGGCCCCCCTGACGCCCGGGCCCGGTACAACAGGGCCAGTTGTACTGGCCTATTAGCTGCCCTGCCAGTTAAGGATGGTGATGGGACTATAAAGGTGCTAGTGATAAATCAAGATACAGGTATTCTATAAAAAATATATTTAATTTAATTATAACCTATAAAAATAAGTCAGAAAATACAATAACAGAGAAATATACGTGGGCGATATTCTCCAAACAAATGTGCGGCATTGATCGTTCTACATGTTTCGCAAAATGGCTTCGTCAGGAACAGATGTAAACATTCTTTTCTATTATATAAGTATAAACAGAGATTACATTGTTACAAATTTGTTTAAAAAAAATGAAATGTCCTATTATAAGAGGGGAGGGGGAGGAGGGGAGGCAGGGCAGCATGACACGACCTTTAGGCTGGCCATTCATTATACAGTTTTCTTATTTCATTTTCTTTAGATTTACCTTTAGCTATGTAGTGCAAGGGCCTGGCTGATTGATTACATACAATTTGAAAGTGTACAGAGTGTAAGGAGCTCAGGCAGCAGGCCATAGATGGTGCAAGTTTCTTTCCTGCAACCATGGGTTTGCACGAGTACCCCATCAACACACACAGTACTGACAGGAGAATCTCTCCTGCCAAGCTACTGTCTACTCCTGGCGAGGGGCAGGGGAAGTTGTCCCCGCCAGGAGACAGGTCCAGGACAGGGGGTGGGCCAGAGGGGAAGCTGCCCTCGGCACTATGGTATCGTGTTGTTGGGGGGAGCATAAGGATATTGAGGGGAGGGAATGTGCGTTTGAATTTTGGGTTTGGCAAGGGGTATTGTACTAGGAGTTGAAATTTGGGGGAGGGCGGAAGAAGATTTGTGCTAGGAGGGGGTATTTGTGGTAAGGGAGGGGGCATTTGGGATTTAGGGGTTGGGGACAAGATTTGTGCTGAGAGGGGGGATTTCAGCAGGGGGGCGGATTTGTACTGGGAGGAAGTGGAATTTATGCTTAGGGGGTAAGCATGCAGATAAGTGCTCAGTGTTTTTGTGGGGGGAATTTTGCTGACACATAATGCTCATACATCTTGGGGGGGGGGGGGCAGTTTGGCATGTTCGCCCTGGACTCTAGATGACCTTGTCCCGGCACTGCTGGTAGAAGACATTATTATTAAAAAATAATATATAGCAGCCGCTATAATCGGAAGTAGGCTGGTTGTACCCAAGTCAATCGATCGATAAACTTTGTACGTTCTGCCTGCCCACACACCGTTCAAATCTCGACTGGTGCCTACTGAACTGGCCGAAAGCCGAAACGTCCGTTGTCGGCCTTACAATCTAAAGCCTCGTACACACGACCAAGGAACTTGACGGGCGAAACACATCGTTTTCCTCGTCGAGTTCCTTGTTAGGCTGTCAAGGAACTCGACAAGGCAAGTTTCTCCATTCCCGTCGAGGAAATAGAGAACTTGCTCTCTTTTTGGCTCGTCGAGTTTCTTGACAGTTTCCTCAATGAAAATGTACACACGACCGGTTTCCTCTGCAAAAAAATATCTCCCAGTAAGTTTCTTGCTGTTTTTTGCCGAGAAACTCGGTTGTGTGTACGAGGCTTCAGGTCCTTCTCTCACTTGCATAAATACACATACTAAGGCCAACTTACTTACCATCATGGACCAACTGGAGTACCCAGTGGGATCCCATCAAAGGTAGAATATGCAAACTCCATGCAGATAGTGTCCTGGCCGGGATTTGAACCAAGGACCCAAGTGCTGCAAGGCGGAAGATGCCCATACATAAGAGCAGCTAAGCAAGCTTAAACATTTTATGGCAGGTAAAGCAGCTTGCTTATATGTATTTTAGACCCCATTCACACCCAAGCGACAAAACGCCCGACGCGGGACGCTTCTGTCGCTAGAGGGGAGAATTCCCATTGCCGTCTATGGAGATGGTTCACATCTCATAGATGCGCAACGCCTGTCGCCTGAAAAAAAGTCCCGGACCCTTTTTTTCACGCGACAGGCGCGTTTTCCCATAGACAGCAATGGGAATACTTTAGGAAAAAAAAAAAAAAATGAAACATTAGTAATCGCGGCAAATCTGCTGCTACACGCGAACGCGGCTGTCGCTTAGGTGTGAATGCAGCCTTAGTTGCATTGCTAGAGTTCCACTTTAATGAGAGAAGTTTGTTATAACGAGAAAAACTGAAGTTTAGCCCTAGCAGCTACAGATAGCTGGCCAGGTCCCGTCTTCTAAGGACTCTGTATATGCCTCTTATCTCTCTCTTTCAGAAGCCCGGCTGATACAATACATTTGCTTTGTGCTGAGCCTAGTAACCTTGTCTGGCTGATTGCTGCTAATTTCTATTACTTTACATTACCAAGAATAACTAATTTGTTTTTGACCAAGTGTCTGAGCCCATTGAGAGATAATTAGATCAGATAACTCCAGCCTTTGTGCCTGTTTACAGACCGGCTGACCTTGTTAAACAAACAGATAGCTAATCTGCTGGTTATTAAATGTACTTTAGGCCTGGTATCTCTGGATATGCTAAAAAATCATTAATGCATGCAGTAAATAACTATATAATGACACAATGACCTAAAAATGTATTACAAAAGCAATATATCTAAAGCTAAAGTTTTTTTGTTTTTTTTTTGGATAGAGTAGGGAAGTGTTGAAGCCCCTGGCAGGTTTTATTGCCGTCTATTGCGGTATTGCATGCCATTGAAGTCAATGTGGAACAAATTATTTTCGTTTCCATTGACTTCAATGGGGAAACTCGCTTTGATATGTGAGTACTGATAGGTTCCACTGTATCCTGATGATCATTGTCAAGTGATGAGAAATTCTAAATGTTACAGTTGCCCCCAGTATGAGACGTGAAGGGACATCTTCCAACAAGGACACCTGTTCTGGTGGGGAGACCAGAACAGAGCGCAACCACTCTACTGTAGTAAGTTCCAACCAAGGAAAAGGAAGGTCCCTCGAAATGCGTCCTTTGACCCTGGACAACAGGTGGATTACACCATCCATCAGCCATCCATCCTGGGAGTGAGGAAACCAAGGCACATCGTGCATTTTAGATTGTCAGAGCAGCTCCCAATCCAGCAGCCAGTGCCACAGTGATCCAGACTTTGTGTCTTTAGCAGCTTATCCATCCATAAGAGGGACTACTTTGACGCAGTTGGCCAGCTTAAACATGTATTATAATATGTTCAAAGTAAAAATCCCTGTTTTTCATTGCAAAGTTTGCTAGAAAGAGTATATATCCAGCAATATAGGGGTAGATTCACAAAGGAGATACGACGGCGTATCTCCAGATACGCCGTCGTATCTCTGAGTCTGATCCGCCGTATCTATGGGCCAGATTCACGTAGGTGAGCGGCGGCGTAACGTATCTTAGATACGTTACACCGCCACAAGTTTTCATCGCAAGTGCCTGATTCACCAAGCACTTGTGATGAAAACTACGCCGGCGGCCTCCGGTGCAAGGCGGGCCAATTTAAATGGGTGTGTGCCATTTAAATTAGGCGCGCTCCCGCGCCAGACCTACTGCGCATGCTTAGTTGCGCAATTCCCGTCGTGCTTTGCGCGCCGTGACGTCATTTTTTTGAACGGCGACGCGCGTAGCGTAATTCCGTATTCCCGGACGGCTTACGCAAACGACGTTCATTTTTAAATTTCGATGCGGGAACGACGCCCATACTTTAGACAGCAATACGTTTGCTGACTAAAGTTAGGGCACCAAAAACGACGACTAACTTTGCGACGGGAAACTAGACTAGCGGCGACGTAGTGAACGCGAAAATCCGCCGGGGATCGCCGTAACTCCTAATTTGCATACCCGACTCTGGTTTACGACGCGAACTCCCCCCAGCGGCGGCCGCGGTACTGCATCCTAAGATCCGACAGTGTAAAACAATTACACCTGTCGGATCTTATGGATATCTATGCGTAACTGATTCTATGAATCAGTCGCATAGATAGAAACAGACATACGACGGAGTATCAGGAGATACGCCGTCGTATCTCTTTTGTGAATCTGGCCCTATGCGCCTGATTCATAGAATCAGTTACGCATAGATTTCTATTAGATCCGACCGGCGTAAGTCTCTTACGCCGTTGGATCTTAACTGCATATTTATGCAATTTATTTAAACCAATACGTCCTTGCGGCGTACTATGGAGCAATGCACACTGGGAAATTCCACGGATGGCGCATGTTATGGTTAATCACGTCGGGTCATGGTTAATTTACATAACACACGCCCACCTCTTCACAATTTGAATTAGGCGGGCTTACGCCAACCTATTTATGCTACGCCGCCGCAACTTTCTTTTGAGAATAAGGCACTTGCCTGTAAAAGTTGCAGAGACGTAACGTAAATAGGATACGTTACGCCCGCACATAGATACGCCATTCTACGTGAATCTACCCCATAGATTATTGACAGCTGCAGATGCTCATCCCGGCTTGCCACCACAAATGCACATAAAGAAAAGAAGATGATGGCACACCACAAACAAAGTCAAATTATTAGAAGTCCTTTAATGTCACCATGTCAAAGACAAACAGGGAAAGGTTGACGCGTTTCACAAGAACCACTCATGCTTACTCATAACGAAAGGGTATACAGGCATACCCCGCTTTAAGTACACTCACTTTACATACACTCGCGAGTAAGGACATACCTGCGAGTGTATGTAAAGTGCCTTTCAAGTACTGTACAGACATTTTGCAGTCGCAGTAGAAGGAGCTGAAGCTCAGAGAGCATAGCCCGCCCTGTTCCAGTGTGCCCCTGACACCTCCACTACAGCCACTGAGACCTCAACTACAGCTCTTGACACCCCCACTACAGTCCCTGACCCCCCACTACACCCTAGAAGTGAAAAAATGTATTGTTTCACTTTAAGTACATTTTCGTTTTACATACATGCTCTGGTCCCATTGTGTACTTAAAAGTGGGGTATGCCTGTATAGCAGTGTACAGAGGGTTATCCAGAATTTCAACTTTTATTAAACAAACTCAAAGTTCACAAAACAGTTGCATACACAGGGGATTTTTACCATCAAAACAGGTAACGGAAAATAGTGAGTCACCTGGCTCTCTGTTTAACAGCACTGCTGCTTCAGCTTTAACCATGGTTTTTGGCTGGTCCCTCAGACTGTCTCTTAAAGTACCTCTGTGTTTCCTTCAGCTTTCCCAGCTCCTCTGGCTCTCTTGTCCTTTTTGTTTGCAGCCCCCTGCTGCATGGGTCTACTCCCTGGCTTCTCGATAGGGGTTCTCCTGACACCCTGGGCTCTCTCACTCCTCCGATACCTCCAGATTCCTTCAGTCAACCGGACTCGTCAAGTCATCCTGGCTCTTTCAGTCTATCAGACTTGCTTAGCCTCCTTGACTCTCCTAGCCCTATGGACCCAGAACTTCTCCTCAGACATGGAGTACTGTCTATTGTGTGGAGCACACCTGTCTCCTAAAGGGGGCCAACACCTGTCTCCTGACAGGAGATCTGAGCTATTATGCCCAAGTCCTTCATTTTAATGGGTGTGCACACACAGACAGCTGGCCTTCTGCAGGACCTAGACACAGGGTTAGAGATTCCTCCCCACCAAGCTCTTTGAAATCTATGAACTCTAGAACCCAATCCGGGAGTACCAAAACCCAGAGAAAGTTGAAAAACCACCTTTCTCCGTTCAGAATTAATATTCTTGAGCCCTGCACTCTGCAGCAACAATCGACAGTCCAAGATAAAGTGCAAACAAGACCTAATATCCCTTGTCCCTAAACTATAAGCTTGTAGCTGCCGCAGCATAACAGTTCAAGCAAAAGTCCAATATTGGTTGAGTCCATAACAGGAGTTTAGCTCCAATTTCGACAGGAAACAAGCCATCCAGAGTCCAGTAACGTCAGGTAGAACTTCTCTCTGTGTGCATGGAATTCCCCCCACCCAGGAAACCGAGCCCTCGTCCCTTTTATAGCACACTGGACCTGAGGGTCAAAGCTAAGAAAACCCAACCAGTTACCGTTACCCCTTACCTTCCCTCTGGGGCAGCAGTAACCCCTACCTGCCTACAAGCATAGGGCCCTGGAAATTCCACTTCGCCAGGGGCGGACTGACAACTCATGGAGCCCCCAGGCAATAGGAGATTATGAGGCCCCCCAGGCAATAGGAGATTATGGGGCCCCCAGGCAATAGATTATGGGGCCACACAGTACTGTATATACACACACATACAGTATACATATACACAGAATACACATACAGATACACACAGGGCCGGATTCAGAAAGAGATACGACGGCGTATCTCCTGATACGCCGTCGTATCTCTGAGTTCGGCCGGTCGTATCTATGCGACTGATTCAGAGAATCAGTTACGCATAGATATCCCTAAGATCCGCCAGGTGTAAGTGTCTTACACCGTCGGATCTTAGGCTGCAATTTCAGGCTGGCCGCTAGGTGGCGCTTCCGTATCTTTTACGCAAGGAATATGCAAGGATTTACGTCGATTCAGAAACTAATGACCGCCTGCCGTTTTTTTTTTACGTCGTTTGCGTTCAGCTTTTTCCGGCGTATAGTTACCCCTGCTATATGAGGGGTAGCTAATGTTAAGTATGGTCGTCGTTCCCGCGCCGAGTTTTGAATTTTTTACGTCGTTTGCGTAAGTCGTTCGCGAATACGGCTGGACGTAATTTCCGTTCACGTCAAAACCAATGATGTCCTTGCGACGTAATTTAGAGCAATGCACACTAGGATATTTTACGGACGGCGCATGCGCCGTTCCAAAAAAACTTAAAAAACGCAGGGTCAAGACACATTTAGATGAAACACGCCCCCTACATCTCCATTTGAATTACGCGGCCTTACGCCGCAACACATACGTTACGCCGCCGTAACTAAGGGCCCAAGTTCTTTCTGAATAAAGAACTTGCGCCCAAAGTTAGAGCGGCGTAACCTATCTCAGATACGTTACGCCGGGCGGACAGATACGCCAATGTATCTGAATCCAGCCCACAGTATACATACACACGCTGAGAAGATACTGGAGAGGCGGGGCAGCTATAATCTTGTGATTTTTAGACCAAAAGGATGTCGGTAAGGAACATTTCAGGGACACATGTAAAAAAACACAGATTTTTACATACTGAACCTGGTTTGACTGAGGCTGGCAACCCTGATGGGGCCCCCTAGTGGCATGGGGCAGTGCCCGAGGGCCTGAATGGTCAGTCTGCCCCAGCACTTGGCCCTAGGTTCCTGCCTAAGTTTCCTTGTAGATGATCTAGCTTTTGCTGGCAATAGTATTTTCTGGAGTGGTCATCGACCACCTTCAAACATATTCACTACAGTTCTTTTCATGGACAGTAAAGTTGATTTATTAAAAGAATATAGCATGCTCGCTTTTAATTAAAGCCCAAGCTCCTTTAGTAAATCAACCACAGTGTATCAGTACACTTGATAGACACGCATGAACTACCGTATTTATCGGCGTATACCGCGCACTTTTTTGCCCTGAAAATCAGGGCAAAATCGTGGGTGCGTGGTATACGCCGATACCCGCTTTCCCGTGCCGAGTTTTGAATACTGCGCTGACATATACCGAGCGCAGTACACTCGGGTATAGTCGGGCAGTCTCGGCTCCTTCCGCGCTCACGTCCTGGACGTACAGGACGTCAGCGCGGGTAGCCGAGCATTGCCGACAATACACGAGTGTACTGCGCTCTGTATATGTCGGCGCAGTATTCAAACTCGGTGCGGGAAACGAGCGGGGAGGACGCGAGGACGCCGCAGAAGGACGCCGGACCCGCCGAAGAGGACACCGGACCCGCCGAAGAGGACACCGCCGCAGAAGGACACCCGAAGCCGCAGAAGGACACCCGAAGCCGCAGAAGGACGCCGGATCCGCCGAAGAGGACACCCGAAGCCGCAGACGAACGCCGGACCCGACGAGGCCGTCGATGGACGCCGCGCAAGACACCAAAACTGTAAGTACAAAAAAAACTTTTTTTCCACAGGATTCGGGTCAACTTTGGGGTGCGCGGTATACGCGGGAGCGCGTTATAACGCGGTAAATACGGTAATACATGCATGCATGTCTATAAGCACAAAGCAAATTGCTTGATAGTCAATCTACCAACATCCGCCCAAAGTGAAAAATCCGTTTTGGGCGGCCTGACCCTTTGATGCCTTCTGTGGGTTGGACACAAGGGTTCAAAATAAAAAAGAGAAGACGTTTATAGTTTTATCCTGAAACATTAACACATATGCAAAAAAAGAGCCATATCATATCAAAGAAAACAGGAACATGAAAGAAAACTAAAAGAAATAAAAAGAAAATGCAATGTCTTCCCCATTAAACGTTACATAGGGTTTCTGACTACACGGCAGAAATTCCGTTTTTTTGATGTGCCTTAATTTGAAATAGCTTATTATTATTATAATGTAAGGCTATGTATTAAAAAAAAAAAAAAAAACATTTGCCATGTGAAAGAGGGAAAAAAAGCAATTATACCAAATGAAGTGTTTCCCTGACCTACATACACCAAGACACTTTTTTATTCTATATTTTTTGTCTTCATGTCTTAGGGTGGTCTGATGTATTGTACAAATTAATTGAGTCCTACGCTGTAATTAAATAATTTATTCATAGCATTTGTACACATCTCTGCAGGGTGTTGTTTTTTTTAACATAATGCTTTTTTTTTTTTTATAAAGAAGAAGAAAAGTACAAAGTCATTCTGGTTTATGAACATTAATCTATGAATTTAGATCAGCTTGTTCATTCAGTGTCAGCAGTTAAAAAAAAAAAAAGGCAAATTTAGGTAGAATCTATCTCATAATGAGGCTGGATCATTTATATGGATTGAAGATGCAAGGCGGTTTTGTATTTCACCTAGTTAGAGTTCGACTAAAATTGGCACTTGATACCTGTCGGGCACATGCAAGGGTAACAGTTTTTTTCTTTGCATGCTTATTATGAATTTTTGTTATAATAATGAACGCAACAAAGTGAAGGTATAATATCTTGAAACAATAAAGTGTTTCTAAACCCTTAGATATGGTAGCTGCATTAATTTTCTTTTTTTAAGGCTTTTTTTTTATTTTATTTTCACTGGTAAACTTGCCAGTAACACGCTTCCTGTCCTAGGGTGACAGTGCTACTACTGAATCTATGGAGCATTGTCACCCTAGAACAGAAGTACATGACATTTATTCTAGACCCCCCCCCCTTCCCTTCTTTTTTTCTGTAATTTACAGAGATAGCTGGAAACAATGTGAACTGATAAATGTGCAGCACAGGCAGAGAGCACAGGATGTCACCAACCAGTTTCTGGCAGGATTAGTGCCGGTGATCTGCCAATATGGTTCCGGCTATCGAGATGGTTCCTGTAAGGACTGCGCAGGCGCAATCCTTGCCGACGGAAATCTCCGAACCTCGGCCGGCATCCAGGGCGATGTGGAATCAGGCCCGTCGCTACAGGACAGGCAAAACAAACAATTGCTTGGGGCCCCGAGTTGGCCTGGGGCCCCCAACTTCCCCTTCCCAGGCTGTAGCGTAGCCAAGCTCCTCTTCCTTCCACCTAGAGTCCTGTCAGTCTGACCAGGTACTGCGCGGGGTACAGGAGATTCAGTTTCCTGTTCCCGGCCGGACTGACAGGAAGTGCACACTTCCTTTCAGTCCGGCCGGGAAGACAGGAAACTGAATCTCCTGTACCACACGCGCTACCCGGCACTATCTGATAGGGGACTGGGGAAGAGGAGCTCGGCCACGCTACAGCGGCAGCCTTCAGAGAAGAACGGGAGGTAAGAATAGAAAAAAAAGATTAGTGTAGCGTTAACGTAGGCTTTGCATGCGGGGGGGGTCCTGCTTGGAATTTGAGGAAAGTGGCCAGTCGGCATCACGTCCTCGCTTTGCTCGGAAGGCTCGCTACGCTGGCTCGGCCTCCTGGCTCTTTTTTTAACATCCTCCAATCCACGGGGATGTTAAGTAATGAGCCTGGATGCCGGCCAGGGTTCGGAGATTTCCGTCGGCAACGATTGAGCCTGCGCAGTCCTTACAGGAACCATCTGGATAGGGGAACTATAACGACAAGTCACAGGGACAAGGTCATCCAGCACCCAAGGCAAAGATGCCAAACTGGTTAGGGTCTGGGCACCCTCATCCCTGCAATAAACCATTGTGACCAGGGTAACCAAATGTTTTTTTGTTCATTTATTAAAGCGGAGCTCCACCCAAAAAGAGAGAAGTTCCACTTATTTGCACACTCCACTGTCACTTTTGGAACTTTTATTGGGGGGGGCTTGTACCTGGTTTTGACAAATTCCCGCTCCCACTTCTGGGTCTCACATGGCTGTGGCGGTCTGAGACAGAAGTTTGTCTCCCCCTCCTTTCCTTTCTTTCACACATCACAGGTCCCTGAAGACTGCGGGACCATTCATAAAATGCAGCACGGCTCGCACATGTGCAGTTGGAAGCTGATTGTGAAGCCGCAAGGCTTAAGGTTTCCCTTAGTCAAGATGCCGGGGCCTGCCCCCAAGGCCAATTAAAGAGTCGGTTTGGGTGAGGACGTTGATGAATCCCTGGACAGGTAAGTGTCCTTATATTAAAAGTCAGCAGCTTCAAATACTGTAGCTGCTGACTTTTAATATAAGGACATTTACCTATTCAGGGATCCAGCGTTGTCCTCACCTGAGCCGATTCTTCAATTGGCTTTGGGTGCAAGCCTCGGCATCTTGACTAAGGGAAACTGGCAGTGAAGACTTGTGTGACGAACCCTCGTCCTCAACAGGACTATGTCCACTGTAAATGCTTCCTCTGTCCAGAACCAGCACTATCGAAGACTACCCAGGACCCACCCAGTCACCAGCCGTACTTCAGTGTATGGTAGAAAACAGCAGACTAACTTTATTCAAGCACATGGTACAACAGATAAATAACTCCGAGACACTCCTTGGATTCAGGGCGGGTTAACCACTTAAGCCCCGGACCTTTAGGCAGCTAAATGCCCAGACCAGGTTTTGCGATTCGGCACTGCGTCGCTTTAACAGACAATTGCGCGGTCATGCGACGTGGCTCCCAAACAAAATTGGCGTCCTTTTTTCCCCCACAAATAGAGCTTTCTTTTGGTGGTATTTGATCACCTCTGCTGTTTTTATTTTTTGCGCTATAAACAAAAATAGAGTGACAATTTTGAAAAAAATGCAATATTTTTTACTTTTTGCTATAATAAATATCCCCCAAAAACATATATAATTTTTTTTTTCCCTCAGTTTAGGCCGATACGTATTCTTCTACCTATTTTTGGTAAAAAAAATCGCAATAAGCGTTTATTGATTGTTTGCGCAAAATTTATAGTGTTTACAAAATAGGGGATAGTTTTATTGCATTTTTATTAATTCTTTTTTTTTTACTACTATTGGCGGCGATCAGCGATTTTTTTCGTGACTGCGACATTATGGCGGACACTTCGGACAATTTTGACACATTTTTGGGACCATTGTCATTTTCACAGCAAAAAATGCATTTAAATTGCATTGTTTATTGTGAAAATGACAGTTGCAGTTTGGGGGTTAACCACAGGGGGCGCTGTAGGAGTTAGGGTTCACCTAGTGTGTGTTTACAACTGTAGGGGGGTGTGGCTGTAGGACTGACGTCATCGATCGAGTCTCCCTATAAAAGGGATCACTCGATCCATACGCCGCCACAGTGAAGCACGGGGAAGCCGTGTTTACATACAGCTCTCCCCGTTCTTCAGCTCCGGGGAGCGATCGCGACAGAGCGGCTATAAACTAATAGCCGCGCCGTCGTCCCGGATCGCTCCCCAAGGTAAGCCGCCCGCCGCACGCAGCGGGGGGGGGTCTCGATCGGACCCCCCACCTGCTAGAAGGCAAGGACGTATATATACGCACATCTGCCTGTACGTGCCATTCTGTGGACGTAAATAGGCGTGCGGTGGGCGTTAAGTGGTTAAACTGTCCAATGACAATAGACACACAGGTCAGGTGTATTCAACTTCATAAATAAACAGTCTTATCAGCGGGGGGCTGCTGGAGGAGTCCCCCTCCCTCTTTCCTCACAGCAAACACACTTACACATCCCATAATATTTGAGGCAGACAGTCATAATAGAACAATAGAATACAGTCACATCCCAAACGATCACAGCAAAGAGTACTCAACAAAATAAGACAATGCACTCATAGATACGCTACGCCGGAAGGAGGAATGCGCCGATCTACCTGGATCTGCCCCAAAGTTTCCAGAGATCTCCAAGGTAAGCTGAGTTGTACAAACCCCTCACCCAAAGTGACTCCTGTCACATCTTGCTTTTCATCTTTTGGGGAGAGCCTGGAGATCCTCTTTAAGCAGATATAACAAAACACATTCAGTAGTATATTTAACAAACTAAAGGGAGCAAATAATAGAAGTAGAAGTTACCCTCACTCACTTGTTCTTCTTTCTTCTAACTTACTGAACCTTCCCCCCTCAGAATTTGTATTTATTTATTTTTGGCGGGTGAGATACCAACTTTTAGTAGAGCACAGTCTAGACAATGATAATATTAGCCCCTGCCAAAAGCCTCCTGGGATAGGCACGTCATGCAATCCAGGAAACAATACACTGTGCATGTGCAGAGAAGCGTCATCCGGAGGTGACTTCTAGGATCCGGAAGAGACAGCTGGCCTCATGATGATGTCACAAACAAGATGGCAGCAAGGGACCAAGCATGCAGTGACTTTTGGCGAGTTACAGCTGGACAGAGGTGGAGTCACTGGGCGGCCAATATTCTATTATAATTCAACCCAGAGGACAAGGTAAGTAGGGGTTAAAATTACCCTGATACCCATTGCCACTTAGTATGGATTTCAGCCCTGTCCAGCCAAAGTCTGCCTCAGACAGAATGCCTTCAGCAGGGCTGGGCGCTGCACCTGTCCAACCCGAATGCACCGACAGATGGCCCCGCATACAAAGGGCCAAAGAGAGATACAAAATAACATTCTTATTTTTGTATTTACTCTAGTTCCTTCATCTATATATCAAAGGGATATGCGTTGGTCAGCATATTATTTATAATATAAAGCAATCTGACAAGTTACAATTAATTTTTTAAAGGATCACTAAAGGACATTTTTTTTTAGCTAAATAGCTTCCTTTACCTTACTGCAGTACTGGTTTCATGTCCTTATTGTTCATTTTTGCTTTGAAGTTGCTGTAATTCTGCTCTGATCTCCACACTTCCTGCTTTTCTGGCTCCTTATAACCACAGTACTGGGAGCTTTTCACGGTGGTCTAAGCTGTCATTACTGTGTGTCAAAAACTTAACAGAACCAATCAGATTCATTTTAAAAACAAAACACTGCCCTGGATTTGTTTGTTTTTGTTCTGTGTGTCTCTCTAGTTCACAGGAACATGAAACCAGTTTAAAAGTGAAACCAACCTGCAGGCACATTATAGGATTGATTTTTATCTATTTGTAATCATTTTTAAAAGGAATCAGTTAACTTTTATGTCTCTATACCCTGTAAACAGTCATTTCAGCAAAACATTTTTTTTCCTTTAATGACCCTTTAAGTAAAATTTGTTCCTAATTAACCTCTTATTAAACCTCAGTTTGCCCTATTCAGCCCTAATCAAATTATTTACCCTTCTCCCCGTGACTATTATTTTCTGCTAGTTTTCGTAACCATTACGCCTTATTTTTTTTATTATTATTTGTTTAGTTTGTTAAAATGTTGCGTTAAAAACAACGAAAATTAAACCAAGGCTTTTATTTGTTACTTTGTTACATATTTTTTCGTGTCATTTTAAATTAATAAATGATATAAAAGAATAAAATGATTACTTTTCATCTGAAAACCACTATTTATATTTAAACTAACAATGATTAAAGTAGAAACAAATATTTGTCTAGGGGAGGCATAAAAAATAAAATAATTCTTGCAAGACAATATCATTAAAAAAAAGAATTGTTCGAAAAAATATATATATATATATATGTTTTACTTTGTTATTTAAAGTGATGGAAAAGTTATTGCCGAATCCATAGGCACATTACAGAAATGTACACATTGCTCTGGTCCATAGGGGGTGTACAGGGGTGAGAGCTGAAAGGGTTAATACAAGTTGCAGATTTAGAAATATTGAAACTGTTTTTTGAAAATTGAATATTAATGTATGTAAGTCTATAATACAGCTGGCTCACTGAAAACAATGCACTCCCCTTGTGGCTGAGATTTCCATGGTTGTTTAGAAAGAAGGTAGAGTAATTGCAAACTGAGTGTGTGCCCATTCTAGCAACATTCTACAAATTACTTTAAATATTACTATAACAAAACTATGAAAAAACATGTGCGTATAATAACATTAAATTAAAAAAAAAATACTTTAAAAATCATTGCAGCTCTGTTTTAATTAATTCATCATTAAACGTGTTTTTTTTTTTTTTTTTTTAAATACAACTAGTATAAGTACCTCAATTTAACTCGTTATCATCCTGTTGAAATCCCCCTGTATATGCAGATAAGAGCATAGAGCACAATGAGCAGAGAAATGACTTCATCTGTATTCTGCTACTCTTTCACTGTCCAATTAGTGAGCTGGAGAGAGGACAGTGCTCTGGCAGGACATGTAAATCTGAGGACTGGGTGGACAGAAACACAAGTTCCTTGGGAGGTAAATAACTCCTATATATGTATAGGGCCAGATTCACATAGAAATACGTTACTCCACGGCGGTGTAACGTATCCCATTTACGTAACACCGCCGCAGGTTTACAGCGTAAGTGCCTGATTCTCAAAAATCTTACCTGTAAACTTGCGGCGGTGTAACGTAATTCCGATCGGCGCAAGCCCGCCTAATTCAAATGGGGCGGGCACCATTTAAATTAGGCACGTTCCCGCACCGAACGTACTGCGCATTCTCCGTCGGGTAAATTACCCGACGTGCATTGCGCTAAATGACGTCGCACGGACGTCATTTGTTTAGACGTTAACGTAAATGGCGTCCAGCGCCATTCACGGACGACTTACGCAAATTACGTGTTTTTTTAAATTTCGATGCGGGAACGACGGCCATACTTAACATGGCTTAGAACAACTAGGGCTCAGCCCTAATTTTACACGGCGTAACTCGACGGAAACGACGTAAAGTTAGATCGACGGGCAGCGCGGACGTTCGGGAATCACCGTAACTAGTCATTTGCATATTCTACGCCGACCGCAATGGCCTCGCCACCTAGCGGCCGGCCTAGAATTGCATCCTTAAGATCCGACAGTGTAATTCAATTACACCTGTCGGATCTTAGGGCTATCTATGCGTAACTGATTCTATGAATCAGTCGCATAGTTTGGACGGCCGGAACACAGAGATACGACGGCGTATCAGGAGATACGCCGTCGTATCTCTAAGGCCCCGTACACACGACCAAACATGTATGCTGAAACTGGTCCGCGGGCCAGTTTCAGCATACATGTTTGGTCGTGTGTAGGCGCGAGCGGGCCGAATTCCAGCAAACATTTGCCCGCCGGGCCTTTTCCCAGCGGGCAAATATTCCTGGACGTGTTTTAAAACCGTCCGCTGGAATCCTGCCCGCTCGGACATGTACGGTCGTCAGTACAGACCTACCGTACATGTCCAGGCGCCCGCCGTCCCTCGCATGCGTCGAATGACTTCGACGCATGCGTGGAAGCCTTTAAATGGCAGGCCCGCCCACGTCTCCGCGTCATCGCCGCGTCATCGTCGCGGCGACGACGCGGACACGCCCCGCGTAATGTTTACGCGCGGACTTCTGTACGATGGTGTGTACAACCATCGTACAGAAGCCCTCTGGCAGACATGTACGGTGAAAACGGTCCGACGGACCGCTTTCACCGTACATGTTTGTTCGTGAGTACCCGGCCTTATGTGAATCTGGCCCTTACTGTAGTTCTTCTGTGTCTTTAGCTGTGTGCCTTGAGCTCAGTTAACTCTAATATAATAAATCAAATTATGTGCTCCCTTTAAATGCTATAGATTTCATTTTTTTATGTTGTTTAATCAAACCCAGACTGGCCACCTGGCAACGCTGGAAAGCCCTAGAGGACCCAATGAGGGTTATTTACGAAAGGCAAATCCACTTTGCACTACAAGTGCAAAGTGAACTGAAAGTTTACTTGGAAGTGCAGTCGCTGTAAATCTGAGGGGTAGATCTGAAATGAGGGGAAGCTCTGCTGATTTTATTATCCAATCATGTGCAAGCTAAAATGCTGTTTTTTATTTTCCTTGCCTGTCCCCCTCGGATCTACAGTGACTGCACTTCCACGTGCACTTTCAGTGCAATTTCAAGTGCACTTTGCACTTGTAGTTAGCACTTGTAATGCAAAGTGGATTTGCCTTTCATAAATAACCCCCAGTGTGTTTTTTAATATCTTTAGCACCCTCTATGGATGGTTCTACTTCACAATTCCATCTGAATAAAATACGAAAAATGATGGTGCATTTTGTAGATACTGTATGCTGCACTTGGCACTCAAGTTGAAGCACCCTAAAGCCTTGCCAGCATGACCCCACTCTCTTGGTAAACTCTAGCCATAACCACATGAAAATCTGTTGCCCTCTACTGTCAGCTACTAGTATCATACTGTAATGTTTAATTATGTACTGTATGTCACTTCCTGACAACTGGGGGTTGTTGGGAAATGTTTCTGAAAGGAGAATGTGGAGAGATAGAAAGTTTCAGCCACATGTCCTGTCCATGCTACTAATAGATCAGAAGAAACAATTATGCAATGCCAGATAACTAGGACTGTATTCCATGCTGGTTGGGTAACAGCTGGAAGGTCTCCTCATCACAGCAGAACTTGTCTCCAGACATAAAGACAGAAGCTGCATCATCCTCAGTGGCCTCTGCACAAAGACAACGGGTGCCGTAATGTAAAAGAAAGAAGACAAATTCCCCGTAGACATCAATAAATACATTTCCCAGAATCCTTTATCTAGAAAGGTCAAAGTGAATGGGTTGTCAATCCATTTACCCCACAGTTTATCAAATGGCTTTGGTTTCTTCCTGAGTTCAAAAGTAAGTTTATACAAAAGTAAAGTGTTATTAATTAACTCAAGCCAAGAATTCAAGTTAGGGGCAGACGTTCCTTTCCAGGATAGTAGGATCATTTTTTTTGCATAGAAATACAATATACGTAACAAATGTTTAGCATAGTTGGACATAGAAAGTTCACCAAACACTCCCAATGCTTCCAATTACTTTAATTAGATTACTGGTTAATTTCCCAGGAAGGTAATCCCCACTGTTCACAGAGGCGCTGTCCTGGGTGGAGGTACTACCAACTTCATTAGCAATCCCACTTTTTCCCCCATCGAAAGTCCTGGTTCTCTCATTTACCTTCAGGTATGTTCTAGTTGAGGAGGGCCATTTCTCCAATCCCCCCCCTCCCAAAAGAAGGCTACACACATATGCCCGGTGGCACATTCCATAAACCTACTTTTTTTCGCTGGTACTTGTTAATACTGGACTGGAGTTACCCGTTAATGCCCTTTAATCTTCATTTCAGAATTGCATTTTTTTTTTAATCCAATGCATGAGCAAACACTTTTTTTTCTTAATGTGTTCATAAAACCTTTCTTTGTTTCTTGTGATTTCCAATTTTGTGGGGTTCTTTCACTCTTCTTGTTCATTGTCTTGATCAACAATAGATTTCCCCACTGGCACATTTAGAAGTAAATACACAGTGCAGAGCGCTTTGAAGAGGAAGACATCCCTTAAGGTAAGAATGTCTTGCCAATTATTTGTGACTGAAGCATTCTACTCAAATAAAGTATTGGCACACACTGCGCTCAATTCAAAAGAAGTTTGCCGTGTATCCAGAGAAGCAAAATAAACATTTGCCTTTTTTTTTCAAACAATGATCTTAACCACTATAGAAGGAGCTGGGAGCTGTTGTATCTGTATTGGCCGTATATATTTATTCTTATCAGGTTTATTAGGTTAAGTGAACTTGTAATGTGCTAATATGATGAGCTTCTATACCAGATTCCGAAGATATTTGGTTGTTGGTGCCCATCCTGATATAAGATGAGTGGGGGGTTAGAGGTAGGTGCGCTATATCTTCCCAGCCCTGATTAAAGGTTATTGGAAGTTAGTGGGATCCATGCCATGCCCACCCCAATTGAAGGTCATTGGGAGTCACTGGGTCATTGGAAGGTGTGCCAACCTTGATTTAAGGTCAGTGGGAGTCAATAGGAAGCATGCTCAGTGTTGTGCCCACCCTGATTTAAGGTCTTTTGGAGTCAGTAGGAGGTATGCCACGTCATAATTTAAGGTCATTGAAAGGTGTGCCCTGTTTATGCCATTCCTGATTCAATTTCATTGGGAGGTATGCTGGGTTTGTGCCCATTTTTATGT
Source organism: Rana temporaria (assembly GCF_905171775.1). NCBI lineage: Eukaryota > Metazoa > Chordata > Amphibia > Anura > Ranidae > Rana > Rana temporaria. Next base: position 35,182,099 of record NC_053493.1, on the reverse strand, counting down.
AGGTCCTTGAGAGTCAGTGGGACGCATTCCATGTTTGTGACCCCCAACTCCCTCTCCCTCCCCATTCCTATCTTAAGGTCATTGAAAGTCAGTGGGAGGCACGCTGTGTTTGTGTCTACCTTCATGTAGGTCATTGGGAGTCAGTAGGAGGCATGCCCTGTTTGTGCCCATCCTAATTTAAGGTAAGTGGGAGGTGTGCCATGTTTGTGCCCTCCCTGAGTTAAGAGACGTGTGCCGTGTTTGTGCCCTCCCTGAGTTAAGAGAGGTGTCCCATGTTTGTGTCCTCCCTGAGTTAAGAGACGTGTGCCGTGTTTGTGCCCTCCCTGTGTTAAGGAAGGTGTGCCATGTTTGTGCACACCTTCCCCCACTACTAGAAGTGAGTGGGAGGCGAACTGTGTTTTTGCTCACCTTAATGTAGGTAATTTGGAGCTGGTGGGAGGCATGATGTTTTTGTGTCCATTCTAATTTAAGATTAGTGGAAGTTATTGGAAACTGTGCGGTTTGTGCCTATGGAGGTTGCAGCTTTAGGAAGAGATCAGCAGTGGAAGCTACCATACTTTTATCCCTTAAAGCAGGGGTGCCCAATCTTTTGAAGGCCTTGGGCCACTTAAGCAACTTAATAACCAGTCACGGGCCACAATGAGAGGAGTGGGCAGATGATAGGTCTGTGTCCAGTCTGCATATGCAAAGCAGACACAGCCTAATCTACTCTATGGGCCCTCCGATCCAATCAGATAGAAGGGGGCAGATCCAGATCGGATTGAATGTAGGCGGGTGTAAACGGACAAAAGTCTGTTTACATCTGCCGCTCGATAGAGGTGAATAGAGCGTCCGATTGGGTTGGACCGATCATGTGAAAGGGGCCTAAGGCTGCTTTTACACTGATGGTCTGCGGTCTATTGCGGCGCAGTGTACCTGTGGTTTTCCCGCCAGTTAGCTGCACTTTGCCATAGGCGTCTATTATATCCTGCAGGTGTGGTGCACTTACTAAAAAGCCACTTGCTTCCTCTACCGCTAGCTTCATTTACAACACTGATGCTCTCGACTGGCAAGTGGGCAACCTGCAATCTGGGCTTTCCAACCAGCCATCCCACAGCAGGAGGTCGCGGGCCACATCAGAGGGCTCTGTGGGCCACATGTGGCCCCCCGGGTCACTGGCTGGGCACCCCTGCCTTAAAGAATACATGTCAATATAATTTTAGTACTAATCTGGCAATAGAAGTAAAGTAAAGCATTATGAAGAACTGACAACTTTCTATTTACCGTAAGGATACCATTCATAACAAAGGGCTAGAAAAAATGTTGTAGATGAAAGGGACTGGGCTATCTCTCAGCATTGCTAGGAAGTAAAGAAATTAGAATTTTAGAGTTCCTTGGGAGATGTTCCAGGTCTCTCAAAAAGACCTCATGGGAACTGTTTGTCCAAGTACAGCTATTCTGGGCCTAAATTGTAGTCTTGGGGCAATTTTACTACCATTATCATACTGACAGGTGCACTTTAAGAAAAGTATTAAAATAATTATCGTTCCAGTGAATTGTGACTGTTCTTTCCCATGTGTTGCAGAATGTAGGTCATCACTGTATTGTTGTGAGCCTGCAAGAAGGGTACACAGGGAAAACTGCCGTTCTCGAGGTCCAGACGAATAAGACAAATAAGACAATGCTAAGCTATTCTAGGCTGTGTCAGCACACATACAGGTCACAGATGACTTCTGAGGTCTCCCAGTTACCCAGACAAGAGGGATATTTACACTGATAACACCAATAAAATGAAATGGTTTCCCTGAAAATAGAGATGTAACATTCTGCTACACTAGACGCTAGAAGTATTATTGAAAGCACAGCCTTAAACTATTAAAGAGACAGGATTACATTATATAAATAGTCTATATACGTATAGATAATGCCAAACAAATCCTTAAATTTTTTTGTCTCCCTGTAGAGAGATTTCTTGTCTCTTTCTGTCTTGGAGACACAGCAGGAAGTTAGATAATATCCCCTCTTGGACATTGTCACCAGTATTAGTGTCTCCCACTGGAAAACCTCCATTACAGTTAACCACTTGCCGGCAAATCACGTACATGTAGGCAGGGCCAGATTAAGAACATCATGGGCCTGGTGCTGAGGATTTTGGTGGGGCCTTTTAGGCTGCATTCACACCTCCGCGACAAGTAACGCCGCGTACGCGGCGTATTTTGCCGCAAATAGTGTAACTTTTTTTTTACAAATCCTTCCTATTGCTTTGTATGGCCGAACGCCAATGCCGCCTGAAAAAAAGGGTCCGGGACTTTTTTTCATGCCGCAGGTGTACGGCGTCTATGAGATGTGAACCATCTCATAGACAGCAATGGGAATTCTCCCCTCCAGCGGCACGAGCGGCCGGCGTCGGGCGTTTTGTCGCGGAGGTGTGAATGGGGTGTAATAAATAATAAATAAATGCGTGGGAATGACATGAACGCAGCCCAGCCAAGGCAAGTGACCAAAGGCACAGAAGCCAGAAGGAAGACCGGGTGAAGATGGAAGTGCCCTGGCCCCGCCTGATTCATCGCAGCACAGGATTTATATAGCGCCAACAGTTTGCGCAGCGCTTTATAGTAGTATTCACAAAATTAAATGAGTACTAATAATGGGGCAGAACAAATATGAGAACTGAGATTTCCTTTAGTTGAACTAACAAACGTGTGTCTATTCTAGAGCTGGTAACATTGAGGATATTCAGTATAATTTTAAAGAACTGTTTTTGTGGGTAAGCGACATAGGGGAGGAGTATGGACGGTATATAAGTGGGAAGTATGTGCAGGTGAGGGAGAGGAATGTGGAGGGTCTAACAGTGGGCACTATGTACAGGAGAGGAGTACAAAGGGTACGGAAAAAAGCACTATGTACAGGAGAGGAGTGTGAAGGGTATGACAATGGGCAGTATGTACAGGAAGAGTGAGGGGGTATGACAGAGGGTAGTACGTACCAGAGAGAAGTGTGGAGGGTATGATGGGGCAGTATGTACAGGAGAGGAGTGTGGAGGGTATAACAGTGGGCAGTATGTACAGGAGAGGAATGTAGACGGTATGATAGTGGGCTCTATGTATAGGAGAGGAGTGTGGAGGGTATGACAGTGAACACTATGTATAGGAGAGGAGTGTGGAGGGTATGACAGTGGGCACTATGTATAGGAGAGGAGTGTGGAGGGTATGACAGTGAGCAGTATGTACAGGAGAGGAGTGTGGAGGGTGCGACAGTGGGCACTAAGTACAGGAGAGAAGTGTACGTGAGCAGGCACTATGTACAGGAGAGGAGTGTGAAGGGTATGACAGTGGGCGCTATGTATAGGAGAGGAGTGTGGAGGGTATGACAGTGGGCACTATGTACAGGAGAGGAGTGTGTAGGGTATGACAGTGGGTACTATGTATAGGAGAGAAGTGTGGAGAGTATGACAGTGGGCACTATGTACAGGAGAGGAGTGTGGAGAGTATGACAGTGAGCACTATGTACAGGAGTGGAAGGATATTTAGGGACTGAGTAGTGGTTAAGCGGGTCATACATGGATTGAAATTACGCCAATTATGCAGAGACCAGCCATAGTCAATCTATGTATGGGCTAGCTGGTTTTACACAAGTCAATCTATTAATCAACTTGAGTACAACCAGCCTGTTTTTTTTTTCTTAAAACAATCAGTGCTGCCAGCTAAAGTTAGCAACACTGATCATTGTACGCACTGGCAGAACACAATAACACTGCAGGAGTGATTCCCCCATCCACAGGTCAGCAGGTGAGAGGGGTGAGAGGGTGTGTGGGGACAGGCTGGGGAGAGATACTAGTCAGTGGCTGGGTAGGCACTGGTATTATCAGAGCCAGATACACACAGGTTACATACGCCACGATCGTTAGAGCGAGAACAATAATTCTAGTACTAGACCTCCTCTGTAACTCTAAACATGTAACCTAAAAAATGTAAAGCATCGCTTAGGATACCAAAAAAAATTGTGCTAACTTAACTAACTAACTGTTTTTTTAATGAATGAAACATTTTTTTCCAAAAAAACATGTTTGAAAAATTGCTGCGCAAATACCGTGCTAGAGCTGCACAATTAATCGTTAAAAAAATTGTGATCTCGATTCAACCCCCCTGACGATCTCCAATGCAGAGTTTGCTGATTCTTTCATATAACAAGTGGAGAGACTTTCAGCTGTCAAAAGAAAATATCTGGGCAGTCTGCCAAGTTTTTAACAGGAAACATTGTAACTAACACTTCCTTCTTAGATCAAAGGGATACACTTCTGTGTGTAAAGAACAAATCTGGGCAGTCTGCGAAGTGTGTAAACAAAATGAAACATTGTAACTAACTAACATTGTAACTAACTAACATTGTAACTAAATTTAACCACTTAAAGTCCAACACTTGTTTCTTAAGTTAGAAAGCAATATTATTTGCTAGAAAATTACTTGGAACCGCCAAACATTATATATATTTTAGCAGACACTCTACGGAATACAATGGCTATTGCTGCAATATGTTATGTCACACTGCATTTTCCCACTTCAATGAATAATAAAAACCATAAAAACAAAACAGTGAAGTTAGCCCATTTTTTTTTTGTTTGTTTTAATGTGAAAGATGATGTTACGCCGCAACAATCGTGAGAGAATCGTGATCTATCTTCTAAGCAAAAAAATTGCAGTTCTCATTTTAGCCAGAATCGTGCAGCTCTGTACCCTGCAACATAAAAAGTGCAAAGACCACCATAGAGTAATTTTCTAGCAAAAAACAAATGATGATTTTTACATGTAGTAGAGAAGTGTCAGAATTGGCCTGGGTGGCAAGGGGTTAATTACCATGAGTAATATACAAATAATTATTATAAGCACTGTGATCCTATCAGTCTGCTGTAGTGTGTCAGCTTGTATTTATATTGGCCGCTCTGAATGTAGCTTCTGACAGGCTGTGCAAGCAGGCCCGTATCTCCGGAACCATAAATGATAGCCGTCCCATATTTTAACCAGTTGTGGGGTAGCTCTTCCCATGCCTACCCCCAAATGTGGGGTTTCTGTGACCTCTGGTCATCGAGCTACAACCCCCCAAATTCGATCTTAGAAAAAAAAAATTCTTAAAAAAAAAAAAAAAAAAATTTTTTTTTTTTTTTTTTTTTTTTTTGGGCAAATGGGCCTATCTTGAGAAAGGGGCCTGGAGCTGCAGCTCCATCAGCCCCATTGTTAATCCGGCCCTGCATGTAGGGCAACATGGGGTTGCCACTTTTTCTTCATGCCAAACCCAAACATTTTGCGACACAGGGCAATTTTTTTTTTTTTTTGCAGGAAACACTATAGGATTATAAAAGACCTGCGACACATTTGGGTGTCGCTAGTAGAGTAGTAAAGTGGAGCGCAGAGCACGCCGTGGCAAACAGTGGGTGTTGTCAAATTGCTCTTGCTAATGTAGCGCCTGGCTACTTTCAGAGTCGGTGCTATGTTAAATTTAGGGGAAGGATTCAGAGAAATAGTTAGCTCTGAGTTCATCTGATCGTTTAAATTTGGGTCTCTGCTCTAGCTTGGCTGTGCTGTGGTCTGTCCTTTTGTTCGGGGACTCCTGACACCCCCGAGCAGCAAGTGGCATTAGTATGGTCAAGTGCTCTGAGTGCCACTCCTTACCAGCCAGAAAGGGGTTGATCACCCCGCGGTGCATGCTGGGGAGGGGTATAAAGGTGGAAGATGCCATTACCCAAGGGTTCTTCTTCCTTGTGTGGCGCCCACCATTGGGGTAGCCATTTCACGACACCCCCGCATATGGCCCTCCTGGCCGTGGTGTGTGTGGGCAGCAGTGTTCCTGGTTCCGGGACCACGTTGGCCCGGAGCAATTGATCCACTGTGTGGGCCCAGTGATCAACTCAGTCCCCAATCTAGAGGGGGGTCCCAAGCTGTCCGTCCAATTGGAGGAAGCTGGCCGATGAGGAGTCTGTCCGAAGAATACCGAGCACAAGGCTGGTGTTCCAGGAAGGACCTGTCCATTCATCGGGGACCACCTGAGTTCTGACAGGCTGGAAGTTGGTCGCCTGTCAGCTGCTGATTTTGCAAAACTACCTGAAGGAGATCCGGGTGCTGAATCTACTAAGAAAGGATTCCGGACCATAATTGTCTCCAATCTTATAGGAGGGTCTGTGGCAGAGACTTAATCTTAAGTTCGAGTGACACTCTGGCTGCCAGGCTGGTGAGAGAGGCCTGTCCAGGTGCGCTACACCCACTCCAGCTGGAGTGGCGAAGTAAAGTGTCGTTGGAAGCAGGACTGTTTCCCGTGTTCAGTTATACCTGGATCTACTGTCTCCTATTTGCTATACCTTCACCTCTCTACTGTTTAATCGTTTTTACCCGGTTGGGTAATAAAAGCACAGAAAAGGCACCTGTTGTGTGGACATTCCATTACTACAACTCTCATCAAGTACCCTAGACGGCGGAGATACAGAGGTAACGTGCCACCCAAAACAAACCAGCAGCTCCTTCGGGGGTAGTGCTACACTAACATCATCTCCACGCCGTTCAGTGATGCCAAACCTGCCCACAGACAGCCACCCGCAGCTCCCAGATGGGCAACAGATTTTTGTATGACTATTTTGGTTACTTGGGGAGAGATAGCCCGGTCTGAATAATGTGTCCGGGTTTCAGGCAGACTGAAACCTGGACACATGATTCAAAACATGGACTGTCTGGGTGAATCCTGGACAGGTGCCAACCCTACCTGTACGTCATATGACCTCAAGTGGTTGTACCCGGGTAATGGCTGCAGCCATCCCCCGGTACAGTTTTTTTAGAGCTGACAGTCGGCTTTCTTGTAATAACAACTAATGTGGCTAAGCAGCCACTCGGCTGTTATTACAGGCAGCGGGAGGGGACGTTTTAGCCCGCACCCCTCCCGTCGCCTTCCTCAGCTCGCTCGGGACCTCCCGTCCCACCGGGAGACCCAAGCGACCAGCCAGCATGTCTACCGGCTGGCCAGAGACCCGAACAAAGCCGAAATTGGCTTTTATCAGGTCTTGGCTGTATTCAGGGCTTTTTTTCTCAAACAATAGGTGCTGGAACTCAACCACAACCCCCCAAGACCCCTCAACCCACACACACCCTCCAAATCACATCAAATAGTGGGTGTGGGCAGTCAAATATCCCGAACAATATAAGGGTCTTAAAGGGGCATTAAATACCAGGATAGCATTACCTACAGAGTGCAGAGTTCAGGGGGTGTTACACACAAACTGCAGAGCTGTCACTCTGATTGTGGTGAGTAGGCCCCCCAAGGGTCTGAGCCAGAGGTGGTGGAACTGAGTTCCACAAAGTTCCCCCTATAAAAATGCCCTGGCTGTAGTAACCAGGAAGCAACGTCATGATATCACTTCCCGTGAAAAAAAATCAACAGTATTCAAAACCGCAGATCTTGGCGTTTTGACCCCAGATACCTCCATATTAATTCCTAAAACGTGCCCATTGCTGTCACAGGGATGTTTAGAATCCTTGTGACAGCAATAAAAGTGATAAAAAAAATTAAAGCCACAGTGTAAAAATAAAAAAATTGTATAAATTAATAATAATTACAATTAAAAAAAATAAAGTGCCCATGCCCACCCCGTGCTAGCGTGCAAAGGCAAATACGTGCATCGGTCCTGAACGCACAGAAACCGTGATCGTCCTACACATGTGAGGTATCACTGTGAATGTTAGATTATGGGCAGTAATTCTAGCACCAGACATCCTCTGTACAGTGGTAACTTGTAAAGGCTTTTAACCACTTCCATACCGGGCACTTACGCCCCTTCCTGCCCAAGCCAATTTTCAGCTTTCAGCACTGTCGCACTTTGAATGACAATTGCGCGGTCGTGCTACACTGTACCCAAACAATTTTTTTATCATTTTTTTCCCACAAATAGAGCTTTCTTTTGGTGGTATTTGATCACCTCTGCGGTTTTTATTTTTTGCGCTATAAACAAAAGAAGAGTGACAATTTAAAAAAAAACCACTATTTTTTACTTTTTTATTTAATAAATATCACAATTTTTTTTAAAAAAAACGTTTTTTTTCCTCAGTTTAGGCCGATATGTATTCTTCTACATATTTTTGGTAAAAAAAATCGCAATGATCATATATTGATTGGTTTGCGCAAAAGTTATAGCGTTTACAAAATAGCTGATAGATTTATGGCATTTTTATTTTATTAATTTTTTTACTAGTATTGGCGGCGATTTACGATTTTTTTACTGTCATCGTGACATTGCGGCGAACACATCGGACACTTTTGACACGTTTTTGGCGCCATTCACATTTATACAGCGATTAATGCGATAAATATGCACTAATTACTGTATAAATGTGACTGGCATTCAAGGGGTTAACACTAGGGGGTGAGGGAGGGGTTAATATGTATACCTAAATTGTGTTCTAACTGTGGGGGAAGGGGGGTGACTGGGGGAGGTGACCGATCTATGTCCCTATGTACAAGGGACACAGATCGGTCTCCTCTCTCCCCTGACAGGACGTGGAGCTCTGTGTTTACACACAGAGCTTCACGTCTTGTCCCTGTAGCCGCCGATTCCGAGTGCCTGGCGGACATCGCGACCGCCAGGCACGCGCATCGGCATCTCGGGGACGCGCCGGGCGCGCGCGCTCGCGCGCCCCCCAGTGGCCGCAAGAATACAGGACGTCAATTGACGTCCTGTTGAATTTTCAGAGTCACCGTGGAGCCATCATTTGACGATGGCCCGGTGCTCTAGTGGTTAAAGCGTCACCTTAGGCTTAGGGAGCAGCTAAACTGTACGACGCCGCAATCGTACATTTCCGGTTAATTGTTCCACCTACAAGCTATAGAAGAATTCTAATGTTGTATGACACTAGTAATAATTATATTTATAAATTATTATTACTAGTCAACCAACATTCAAATTCTTCTATAGCCTATGGGCCGAGCATTTAACCGGAAATGTACGATTACGGCGTCGTACAGTTTAGCTGCTTGTCGAATCTTCTTAGAACTTTCGACACACACCATAAGCCTTCATTGACAGATTCGACGTTTGTATGTTTTTCGCTGCTTCATCGAATCTTCACCGTTCATGTCCAATGGTCTACCCCCAACACTGTCTCTATAATGTTGAATCTTTTCTCTCTAAGTAGAATAATCTTGGACTTAGTTAAGGTTAGGCACAGTCGACCCCAGATTCTATAGACACACATTGCTCTTGTCAGCGTCATCTCGAATCTCCTATGTATATCGAACTGTTGTAGCAACGAAAATAAAGCATTTTTTATGTCGGATCTTTCGGATTTAGGATTCTGCGCGTTCGTTTTAGTTTGTTAAAACAATAACGAAAATTAGGACGAAAATGCATTCGGACGAAAACGAATGCACATGTCTACTATTTACTTGGCATGACATCATCTTTTATATTTCCCCCCCCAAAAAATGGTTATGTATTGTGTTTTTTTGCATTAAAATGGAAAAAAATTGTTTTTATATTTATTTCCCCAAAACTGTGTTTGAAAAAACCCTGTGCAAATACTGTGGGACATAAACAATTGCAAAACCCACCAATCTATTCTCTAGGGCAGGGGTGTCAAACTGGCGGCCCTCCAGCTGTTCCGAAACTACAAGTCCCATCATGCCTCTGCCTGTGAGAATCATGCTTGTAACTGTTAGCCTTGCAATGCCTCATGGGACTTGTAGTTTTGCAACAGCTGGAGGGCCGCCAGTTTGACACCCCTGCTCTAGGGCCTCTGCCTTAAAAAAATATATAATGTAACAAATTTTCTAGCAAAAAATATATATTTTCACATGTAAACAAAAAGTGACAGAAAATGCCTGGTGTTCAACTGGTTTTAAAGCCAACCATAGATGGTTTGAATCTTGGCTGTATTAGCAGGGACTTGCCGAGATTCAAACCATCTATGGGCAGGCTGATTGTACCCAAGTTGATCCATCTATTGACTTCAATCAGCATGTCAGAATTTTCATGCAATTATTGTCAGTGGCCCGGACTCAGGTAGATTTGCCCCTTATTTACGGAGGCACAGGGCAGCGTTTTTGGCCTGCGCCCCCGCAAATTTACTGCGCTAACCGCGATTCACGGAGCAGTAGCTCCGTAAATTGCGTGTGCGCTGTGTAAACTTGCCCTGCGTAAGGGCGCCTAATCTAAATGATCCCGTAGGGGGCGGGAATCATTTAAATTAGGCGCGCTCCCGCGCCGAGCGTAGAGCGCATGCTCCGTCGGGAAACTTTCCCGACGTGCATTGCGGCAAATGACGTTGCAAGGACGTCATTTGCTTCAAAGTGAACGTGAATGGCGTCCAGCGCCATTCACGAATCACTTACGCAAATTACGTAAAATTCGAACGTCGCGACGTGGGAACGACGGGTATACTTTAGCATTGGCTGCCCCTGCTATTAGAAGGGGCAGCCTTACGCTAAACACGCCGTACGGAAACAACGTAAATTGCGTATGCAGGGCTCGTGCAACATTGTGAATCGGTGTTAGTATGCAATTTGCATACTATACGCTGACCACAATGGGAACGCCCCCTAGCGGTCATCGCAAGAATGCAGCCTAGATATGCGTGGCATAAGAGCCTTATGCCACGCAGATTTTTGGCTGCAGTCGGCGTTACGATGTTCCTGAATCAGGAGCATTCGTAACGCCGGGGCAAGTAAGCAATTGCGCTGTGTAACCTATGGTTACACAGGCGCAATTGCTACTTGAATCTGGGCCAGTGTCTATAGCCACTAGCCATAACTGTGTGTTCTCCCAGCAGGTACAGCTCCCTGCGCCCCCGCAGGGAGAACACAATAGTCTGTAGGACGGATTCACCATCAACAATGAAATGACTGTGTTGATGGGGGAATCAAGTGATTTTGTTTCTTGCAACCCAACCGCCTATGACCAGCTTTAGACTGTGCATTTTGCTATGTATATTACTGCTTGTTAAACTAGCACGCCTTTGTGATGATGATGAGGTCTGATGAATCCCGAACTGAGTGAGGAGAATTAGGTGTTGTACTGAATGCAGTGCCAGCCACTTTTTTCCAAAGTGTGCAAATCAGTTTCAGATGATTAGATTTGAATTCTTGTGTGTGAGACACATCTCATAGCACACCCTAGGACTTCTCCAGAACTTCTCCCATCCTCTGGAACTCTCTACCCCAGTATACCTGGTTAATTCCTACTCTGCCTGCGAATACAGGAATCCAATTATAAATTATTGTTCCAATGGTATTATACACCAGTAAGGTTACATAAATTTTCTAAAGGCTACTCAGAGTATTGTTGGAGATGTGGTGTGGAGCAGGGAACCTTGCTGCATATATTTTGATCCTGTGCAAAAGTAAGAGATTACTGGAAGGAAGTCCAGAGAATTGTTCAAAAATTTACGGAGCACCAGATTCAGGAGGATCCAGCTTTTTTTCTGCTCCATTGCTCACAAATCCCAGTGCGAGAGTACAAAAAGATGGTGATATGTCACATGATAAATACTGCCAGAAATGGAATAACATTACAATGGAGAGACAGTAGATCACCCTCTATTGCGAGATGGCTCAATAGAGTGAGAGAGACTGGAGCTATAGAAGACCTGATCCTCTCAGCCCGGAACAAAAGGGAACAGTATGTAGAAACTTGGACAGGTTGGAATCAGTTTATGAGTACGGAAGAGGGGAAGAGATTACTGGTGGAATAGATAGGGGAGAGAAGATTCCTTTTTGGGTAGAAGTGAAAAGGGAGAGGCCGAAGGGTTGAAGTAAGGGAGGATCCGTCCGTCTCCGGCGAGGTAGGGGAGGGAGAGGAGGGGAGGGGGTTGGCGGGGTTTTCTCTTTTTTTTTTTTTTGGTTGTTGTTTTGTTGAGGATTATGTTGATTCTAGGTTTAAGGGGGGGTTAGGTGGGGTATAGGAATGGACAAGGGAACAGAGGGGAGGAAGAAGTGTGAGGTCAATACAGTGGTATTAGGAAACGGGAAAAGAAGTTACTGATAAAAGGCAGGCGGGCTTGGGAATAGAGCAAGAGGACCGGGGAGGTACTGCTTTTGGTTTATTCTTCTTAAGTTTCTGAATCCCCACCTGTTTATTTGCTAGCCCATCATAAGTGTGTAGTGATAAGAACTATATGATTATGTATCCATTGTATAAGATATGTTAACCTTCTGTGAACCTTACCATAAAAGAAAAATAAAATAAAAGATTTAAATATGAAAAAAAAAAAATCCTACTCTGTCTGCCTTTAGGGGATCCTTGAAAACTGTACTTCAGCCACCTCCATCAGATCATCTCCCGTAACTATTATCTCTTGTACCACCTCCCCTTCCTTTAGATTATAACCTCCATGATCAGGGCCCTCCTATTCCTCCTATATTGAACTGTATTGTAATTGAATTTTCTTCCTTTTCTGTAAAGCACTGTGCAAATTGTTGGCGCTAGATAAATCCTGTAAAATAATAATATTAATAATAATAAAAAATACAAGCAGTACTAATTGCTGCCGTAAGACTTTTAATGAGGCGCTGTCGTAAAAACTGCCATCTCATAAGACCGCTAGCAGAGCACTCCACAGGCACTGGGTATCCTGGGGGTCATTACCCTCCAAAGCAGGAGACTTTTAATTAAGTCCCATCATAAAATAGTTGTTAAAAACAATCCTTGGTCTGAAGTTTTCATAAATGGCTAATTAGATGTCGTAAAACTCATTAGCGGGATGTTCCTTACTCCAGTGACTGCTAAAAGACATAGGCCCGGATTCACAGACTGTGGCGCACATTTTTTCCTGCCGTAGCGTATCTCCTGTACGCTATGCCGACGCAGCGCAGAGAGGCAAGCATTGAATTCACAAGGCCAATGCTCCCAAAACTGCGCTGAGTTTCCAAGGGGTAAGTCGCCGTAAGTGGAAGTGGGTGTGAGCCATGCAAATGAGGTGTGACCCCATGCAAATGATGGGCCGAGCGCCAGACAGATACGTCTAACGAACGGCGCATGCGCCGTCCCGTGGACGCATCCCAGTGCGTATGCTCACAATCACGTCGGAACAACTGCCTAAGATACGCCGGATCACTGCCTACGGCGTGAACGTAACCTACGCGTAGTCATATTCACGTCCAACGTAAACTACGTAAAATACGCCGGCTTGAGTTCCCTGGTGCAGCCCTTTGCATGTCTGCTGCTGAGTTACACCTCCTTTATGGGGCTTAACTTTACGCCGGAGGTACAACTTACGCGCACATCGCGTAGCCTGCGTCGGGCGCATGTACGATTGCGAATCGCCGTATCTTCCTAACTTGCATATTTGAATAGCAAATCAATGGGAGCGCCACATGCGTCCAGCGTAAATATGCGCCCACTCTATGCCGGCGTAGGCAAGTTACGTCGGTGGAATGAAGCCTGTTTTTAGGCGTATCTTAGTTTTGTGGGCCCGGCGCACAGATACGATGGCGCATATTTGCACTTACGCGGCGTATCTGGAGATACGTCGGCGCAAGTGCTTTGTGAATCCGGGCCCTAATATTTAAATCTGATAGAATACACATTGATAAGTCTGGCATTACTTGACCTAAAAAGAAGATTTGCTGAACTCTACACGTAAATATTGTATATCTGTACCACCATCCTCAAATTTTTTACTTAAAGCCAGCGCTGGAAGCCAACCATATGACCAGACCAGATCGGCATCAGTATAAGTAAGTATAGGCATCTCTACGTTTATAGGATAGATAGAATAAGCATAGTTAGGTTTTGACTTGCCTTCCACTTCATGGTAAAAAAAAAACATTTTGTCACTTGCTGTGCCCCCCCCCCCCCCTCCAATACTTCCTGTATTGATCCAGCGCTGTCCCTGGCCTTTTTCATCTTAAAGGAGGATCAGGAAGCTCACTTCTCCATAAACCCATGCTTGTTCTCCTCACTTCACCCAGGCTAAGTCCCTAGGTACCACATGCCATGAAGTCAATCTCCGAGTATGTGGGGAACCGGTCTCTAGAGAAAGGGCCAAGCATCAAACCCTTTCACTACCAGAGACTCCATCACCCTGCCATGTCACCTGCTTCCTGGCTTGTTGGCTACCCTGGCTGCACATGACACAAGTACAGTAGTCATCATGAGCAATGGCAATATAGCCTCCTTGGTACAACCCTCTGCTCGTTAGACTTCTGTGCTGTATCCTCTGTACTGTCTGTATCCTCTTCCAACATCTCTTGTCCCCATAATAAGCCTGTTTTTGATAGGCCATCCATGCATCTCTTTAATGACTTCAGACCAAGCATTTTAGTTGAACATTAAAGTTATTTTTACTAAAGTAGCTAAACGCAGCAAATAAACAGTTCTCAAAGACTTCTTCTGCACACAGTCCTGTACAAAGTCCTCTAAGTGCCCTTTTAGTCATGCCCCTGGTCAGGGCCGGCCTTAGGTGTTCAGGCGCCCTGTGTAAACTAATCCTGTGGTGCCCCCCCATCTTCACCCCTCGCCCCCTGGTCACCTAAACTGACTTACCTTTCGGTAGACGGTGCGGCTTTGCATTTAAAAATAGCGCCGCCCGGCACTTAGACGCCACTGCGCATGCGCTGTCTGCCCGAGAATAGCCAAGCGTTTTCTGGCTTTCCCGTGCAGCAGCGGCACATGCGCAGTGTGCCTGTCGGGGCCGGCAGCAGCCATTTTTTTCAGGTGCCGCAACCGATGCGTTTCTCTTCACCCAGTCCCAGGGCAGGGAGACCTGGCAGCGCCTGCTGCTGTGACTCATAGGAGTCGGACTCCTGTGATGATCATGTGAGTAACTGACTGAGACTCACATTCTGCAAGCTGTGATGGCCACACGGCGCCTCTGTTGCCCATGGCGCCCACACCCCAAAGGCCGGCCCTGCCCCTAATGCACCCTTGGGTGGGAAATCCTGTCCTTCAGGATCCACCAGCTCAGCAGGGCAACCACAAATAGCAGAATAATAACCTTACATTGGAATATGTTTTTTTTTTTTGCAAAGACAAGCAAACAAAATAACCAAAAACCCACAAGTACATGCAAGAAAAACATTTACTACAGGGATCACTCTGGGAGCACCTGCTTACATGGTGGTAACAGTGTGGTTTGATAGTAACAGGTCCGCATGGGGATTAAACTGTATTGTTTTATGGTGCTCCAAACAAACAGTGCTGACTTGACAACAATAAATAGGGCATTCCTGATGATACAGTTTGGCTGAGCAACCCTAGACTAATCCTGCTGAGGCAGCAGTTAGTGATAGTTTTTCACTCCTTTTTATTTTCTCACCATTATGCAATAATCTGCATTTCAATTAATAGTAAAGTAACAGTTATTTTTTTATGTTTTCATCCTTTTCGGACTGTAACATATTTCAAGGAAATTCTCTGTTTTAGATTTCAAAATGCTATGCACGAACCCTTGCACATACCAGCAGAGGCGGCTCTTTAATTAGGCAACTTAGGCGGTCACCTAAGGCCTCGCACTCACAGGGGCCTCACGGCCACCTAACTTACCAAATGCATTACACCAGTTTTGAGGGACAGGGGACCTTAACGCTGCTGTGCTTAGGCAGCATTAAGAGCCCTAACTCAGGAGCAGGGCTGCCAGCGTCCGTAACAACCAGTGAATATCGGTGACACCACCCCTTGTGACGTCAATGACCCAGCATGCCCGCAGTCAATGACGTCACAAGGGGGCGGGTTCACCAGGTGACATCACGAGTGCCCCCCGCCCTTTAGTTATTAAAAAAGCGGGATTGTTAAAAGGGGGCTTCCAGATTGCGATAAGCCCCCTACCCGCAGACCCCCACAATCACCATCCAGGGTTGTGGGGAAGAGGCTCTTGTCCTTGAATTATTTTTCCCATTATGGGTGCGAGTGGGGCCCCCATGTAAAGTTTTGCCTAAGGCCTCACAAAGCCTAGAGCCGCCTCTGCATACTAGAGACATGCTATGCTCGCTATGACACCTATTAGCATGCCCCACCATTAGTCCATCAGATACATTATGGTGAGCTCCAGAATGCCAGCTATGACCCTAGACAGTAGGGAGCCTCCTGACAGTAGCCACTTGTAGTCCCCCTACTTGCCAGGAAAGGCAGAGACCTCACCCCCCTGGCGTAATTTCAAGCCAAGCTCCGTCTTTTCTCTATAAAGAAGCTGGGAGATGCAGCAACATCCTTCTTCCCAGTGTAGTGAGCAGGCTTCACTCCGCCAATTGAATAAAGCCAAGTGGCTGCACACCATTTTATATTGGTTTGGTGTTTCCAAGGCTGATTGCAGAGAGGAAGAATAGAGGTGCTAAACGGAAGCTCTGGCAACCTCACTTATTAGCCAGGGGATCCAGCCAAATTCCATAAAGTGCCCAGGTATGATGATGATGCCCATTTGACTTTGCCCTGCACTACGGTGCTATTCATTCATGGCAGCCCAAAGCACCATGCAAATGCATCTCAATGCACATGTGTTTCAGCACACCACAAAAGACAGACGAGAAGAACCACCCATAAGCTGATGCAATGTTTTGAAGAAAAGCTTTGAGGAAGAGAGCATGAGCCTCGAAACACGTCCCACTCGATGGACATTTGTTCTGCGGGACTTTGTTTATTTATGTCTGTATCATTCTCCTTTTTTGTGAGTATATTGGATTTCTTTTTTAATTTATTAAACACAGCATAACACAGCAAGTCACTACACTGGTGCCCCTTCTTCTTTTGTTTGTGTTCTAGCTTTGGTGTTCCTGGAGTAAAGAGTGCAGCAAGGCATCTCTTCATATCTTCACGGTTACAATCAGTTGTTTTACACAGTAGCCCAATAGATGGTTCAAGATGCAAAATGTATCCTTTGTGGTTCTATGTGGACTGGTCTGCCAGGAAGAGTATCTAACCTGTTGCGTTGACTTTTGTAGTTTGTTTCCTATTCACTCATGGCAGCCCAAGGCACCTTGCAAATGCCTCTCAATGCACATGTGTTTCAGCACACCACAACACATAGATGAGAACATAGGATTGTGCCAGGTGT
The DNA here is from genome assembly GCF_905171775.1 of Rana temporaria. Taxonomy (NCBI): domain Eukaryota; kingdom Metazoa; phylum Chordata; class Amphibia; order Anura; family Ranidae; genus Rana; species Rana temporaria. Next base: position 35,165,105 of record NC_053493.1, on the reverse strand, counting down.
GCCTGGGCACACCCTAATCACTATGTGCGGTGGGCGGTTTTTCCTACTGCCCAGGCTTCCCCTCCCCTCTTTTTGGCCCTGACTTCCTGCTGGCTTCGTTCCTCTCTTCTCCCCTGAGATGCTGTGGGGGATGTTTCAGGATGGAGAGCAGGGGAAGGGGTTGGCAAATATGCAATTTACCAACCCTTTCCTTTTCTAAATGAACACACTTGCACACTGTGGCCATTCATAACTGAAGCATAGTAAACTGTGTATCATCTAAGATAGGACGGTGCAAGCCGTCGTATCTTAGATAGGTTTAAGTGTATCTCTGTTTGAGAATACACTTAAACTTAGGTCGGCGCAGATTCCGAGTTAGGTCGGCGTATCTACTGATACGCTGACCTAACTCTATGTGAATCTAGCTATTTTACACTATTATTTTATATTAATATTTTTTTTTTTGTGTTTAGTATCCTATAGCTGAGCTCTTCCCGAATTCCTCAGTGGCCACCAATGCTCTTCTATAGAAAGAAGATGGGGTTGAGGGTCTTATTAATATGCTTCTTCTGTTCAATAAAGAAAGAAGGGGAGAACAACAGGTTTAAGCTGTATGGCGTGTCACGGGGTTTGTCAAGAAAAAAACATATAGGCATATTAGAATTAATTGGGGGCCCATGAGGAATAACCTTATGAATAAGTAAATTCTACTCATGATCTGGTGCATTAAATTATTGCATATAATATGTTAAATTCATGTCTATAAATATTCATGTATACATTGTGGTGGCTTTATCATTTAAAGAGCAGCAGAATTGTTAGTGATTCATGAATATAAAAAAAGAAAAGAAAACAAGATGAGATTTATAGTGAGTAACTAATGAGATCCCATTTAAAGCTGAACTATAGGAGATAGAAAAGACAGCTCTGTAAATGTTAATGCATCATTAAATGCATTTTTTAAATGTAATACCTGAATTTGACCTGACATCGGCCTCTTGTAGTCTCTGTACAGCAAACTTTCAGTGTGAGAGAAAGAAGCAGCACATGACGTCAGAAGGGGCGGGATCACTTGGTTATGTCACCGGGTGGACCCGCCCTTGCCTATATAACAGCTGTCATGGCCAAGAAACACCAGTCACTGGGAGGCCTCCCATGGAGGTGGAGCTTTTCGTTTTTTTTCTATTTGTCAGGTCCGTCGGGCAGCGTGATTGACGACTATGTACATCGCGGGGCACTTTTTTCTTCTTTTTCTAATGTACCCGATACCCATTCACATATGTGGGGGCGGGATCCAGGATCCGATAAGCCCCCCGCCTGCAGACCCTGACAACCACCGGCCAGGGTTGTCGGTAAGAGGCCCTTGTCCCAATCAACATTGGGACAAGGTGCTTTGGGGGCCACCTCAAAGCACCCTCCCCATGTTGAGGGCAATTGGCCTGGTATGGTTCAGGAGGGGGGCTGCTCGCTCATCCCCTCCCTTTCCTGGCCTGCTAGGCTGCATGCTTGGATAAGGGTCTGATATGGATTTTGGGTGGATGCGGGAGATACGCCGATTCACAAACGTACTTACGCCCGGCGCATAATATACGCGGTTTGCGTAAGTCGTACGTCCGGCATAAAGTTACTCCCCATATATGAGGCGCAACCCATGCAAAGGTATGGACCAGGGAACACAGCCGTCGTATTTTACGTTGTTTACGTAGTACGTGAATAGTGCTGGGCGTAGGTTACATTCACGTCGTAGGCAGTGATCCGTCGTATCTTAGGGAGTAGTTCCGACGTGATTGTGAGCATGCGCACTGGAATGCATCCATGGGACGGCACATGCGCCGTTCGTTTTAAGTACTTGGATGGCACTCGGCCCATCATTTGCATGGGGTCACGCCTCATTAGCATGGCTCACGCCCACTTCCACCTACGACGGCTCACGCCGAGGGAATCCAGCGCAGTTTGGGAGGCAAGTGCTTTATGAATTCGGTGCTTGCCTCTCTGCGCAACGTCGGCGTAGCGTATATTGGATGCGCTACGCCGGCATAAATATGCGCCAATGTATGTGAATCTGGGCCATACTGTTTATACACACTGGCCCAGATTCAGTAAGCAATTGCTGACTTGCGCCGGCGTAACGAGTTCTCCTGATTCAGAGAACTCGTTACGCCGACTGCAGCCTAAAATCTGCGTGGCATAAGGCTCTTATGCCACGCAGATTTTAGGCTGCATTCTTGCGATGACCGCTAGGGGGCGTTCCCATTGTGGTCAGAGTATAGTATGCAAATTGCATACTTACGCCGATTCACAATGTTGCGCGCCCCCTGCGTACGCAAGTTACGTCGTTTCCGTACGGCGTGTTTAGCGTAAGGCTGCCCCTTCTAATAGCAGGGGCAGCCAATGCTAAACTATACCCGGCGTTCCCGCGTCGCGACGTTCGAATTTTACGTCGTTTGCGTAAGTGAATCGTGAATGGCGCTGGACACCATTCACGTTCACTTTGAAGCAAATGACGTCCTTGCGACGTCATTTGCCGCAATGCATGTCGGGAAAGTTTCCCGACGGAGCATGCGCTCTACGCTCGGCGCGGGAGCGCGCCTAATTTAAATGATTCCCGCCCCCGGCGGGATCATTTACATTGCGAGTGCTTACGCCGGGCAATTTTGCCGGCGCGCCCTCGCAATTTACGGAGCTACTGCTCCGTGAATCGAGGGCAGCGCAAAATATTTGCGGGGGCGCAGGGCAAAATCGTTTCCCTGCGCCTCTGCAAATAGAGCGCAATTCTTTCTGAATCCGGGCCACTATTTTTGTACATTAGACTGATGAATTTCAAACATTGTGAAGTGACATGAAGTGACATGGTCATTTGGACAAAGCTTGTACAGTGGAGGGATAAAAAAATGTAAATTAAAAAAACAAAAAAAACAACATTACAGCAACAGATAATAATTTTGCAAAACAGAGGGTCATTGAACATTAATGTTAATAATTACAAGTTTGAGATCTGGGATTGCGCATAACTGAATAATAACAAGTGTAACAGAATAATATCAATTTTTAATTGGAGTACGGTCAGGATTTGAGCATGACTGCATACCAATTAATTGTCAGCAAAAGGAGGAAACGCAGACACGGTAGAGATGTCTGGCTGACACAAAGCAGGTCAAACAGCTCTCGCCGAACTTCAGGATCTAAGAGGGAAAAAAAAAAGGAAAAAAAAAATCAGATTAAAAAGAAATGTTTGTTAACATTGACAAGCAGAAAACTCTACGAAACTGATTGCAAATTGAGACATATGAGACTAGGTGTCAATTGAAAGCTGCTGAAATCTGTGCTAAATTGTAACGCAATGGGAAAATGATTTTACGATGCTTTATGAAAAAAAGAAACAATTAAAATAAATTGATCACACATACCAACAGATGAGACTTGCCTGTGTTTAATCACAGCGGGATTTTTGGTATAATGACATAAATACAATTTTTACATACCGAATTTTCCTTGCATGAATTACAGTTTACCTGAAATCGAACCTCCAGTTTAAATCAGCTAAATACATTTGAGGTGCATCAAAAATTCCAAAATACATTATGCATTTTGACTTTGTATTTAGCTGTTTATTTGCACACGTATTAAAGTTTATATAAATTTCAGAGCCATTAAAAAAAAAGTTTTACAGTTGGTTTTCTTTAACCGCTTGCCGACCAGCCGGAGTCATTATACTGCGGCAGGTCGGTAAGATCCTGCGAACCGTCGTAGTTGTACATTAGTCCCTTTAAGTGGGATAGTAGACACGTGCACGCGCCGGGCTGCATCGCGGGGGTGCCGATGCTCGTGACCAGTGTTAATTTCATTGACCAAAACATTTTCACCATAATTTTCGTCAGCGTCATTGCCGTCATATGTCCAGTGACGAAAACTAAACAAGACTAACCCCACATTTTCGTCAATTGATGAAATCTATGACAAAAATCAATTCCCATTTTAGGTCAACAAATGAAAACGGAACGAAAATGTGAGGGAGGGACATTTACCCACGTGAACATCCGGTTTCCTCTGAAGCCCATGAGTGTTTCCCCTCCCAACAAGCAAGGTAGCAACCACGGCATGCTTAGTGGTGTGGCGTGCTAAGTGCTGTGCAGCATTACAGGCCTCCTCAGATGACTGTCCAGAGCACTGTGTGCATTACAGGCTTCCTCGGATGACCGTCCAGAGCACCGTGTGCATTACAGGCTTCCTCGGATGACCGTCCAGAGCACCGTGTGCATTACATGCCTCCTCGGATGACCGTCCAGAGCACTGTGTGAATTACAGGCCTCCTCGGATGACCGTCCAAAGCACCGTGCAGCAGAGTAGTGGTCTCCAATCTTTGGCCTGGTGGCCAGATGCGGCTCTTTGCTTGCCCATATTCGGCCCTTGAGACACTTTTCCTTCAACTGCCACCAATGATGCCTCCAATTCATACCAACAATGAGGCATACTAAAACCAATGATGGGGCATTGTTTACTCCCACTAACACTGACAATTTCCACTCCTACTGGCCACAGTCTGGCCCACCTAAAGTCTAAAGGACAGTAAACTGGCCCTTTGTTTAGAAAGTTTGGAGACCCCTGGTCTAGAGCACTGTGTGCATTACAGGCTTCTTCCGACCACCATCCAGAGCACTGTGCAGCATTTACAGGCCTCTTGAGACTACCGTCTAGAGCACTGTCTGCATTACAGGCCTTCTCAGCATTACAGTTCCGTGTACATTGATCTGGTGCCAGGCTTTACCTCCTGTTCAAGCTGCATGAGTTCCTACCAATCCGCCCTAAACCTAAGTGTTATTAAGCCTTTGCACCTGTGGCTTCGTTTTTGAGCAATGTGTTTCAACGCTGAAGCCAGACCCTCCTGTTCCTCTGGTGTTTGCTTGTTTGTAAGAATTCCCTTATTTTGTTCGTTGTTTGATCCTGTCTTTGTTCTCAGTGTTTCCCAGTATTTTCCCTTTGGTTTCTGTCAGTGGACCCCTTCAATCACTGTTGCTGTGTCTCCCTCAGTATAGTCTCTGTGTGTACCTTGTGTCCTTCCAGCGTGCTATTTGGCTGAACTGTGCCCACATTGTTGTGTGCTAGAGAGACGCAACCTGGGGGCTACCACGCAACGCAACATCCACACCTCCAGTGGCTCTGGTGAAGACCGGGTGGCTCCTTAGACCAGGGGTGGCCAACCAGTGGCCCGGGGGCCACATGTGGCCAGCAGAGCCCTCTGATGTGGCCCGCAAACTCTTGCTCTGGAATGGTGGTTTGGCAAGCCCAGATCGCAGGTTGCTGACCCACCATACCACAGCATCAGTGTTGTGAATGAAGCTGGTGGTAGAGGAGGAAAGCAGCTGCGGAGCAGAGCCCCATAAGCCGATGCTTCCTCTACAGCGCCGGCTTTTACCACAGGTATGGCAAAGTTCAGCTAACCCACAGGATAGACACAGGTTCACTACACTGTACCCACGGTGTGGGTAAAAATGCAGCACATCAGTGTGAAAGCAGTATTAAGGCCCTTTTCACACGATCAGCCCGACCAAATGGGACCTTCAAGTCACCTCTATAGAGAAACAGATGTTTGTTTACACCCACCTACCTCCAATCCGAAAAACAGAAGGGAATTCGTCCCCTTTCATCTGGGCGGATCGGAGGGCCTATAGAGTAGCCGTGAACTGTCATTCAAACACTTCGCTCATTGTGGCCTTCGACTGGTTACCAAGTTGCTTAAGTGATCCTCATTCTTCAAAATGTTGGGCACCCCTGCCTTAGAGCCTGTGGTCACACTGCTCCCACACCCTGTGAGGATCCTGGTACACCTGTTTAGTTGTTTCATTGGTCACTAAGGGCCAGATTCACAAAGGAGATATACGACGGAGTATCTCAGATACTCCGTCGTATCTCTCAGAGTATCTATGCGACTGATTCATAGAATCAGTTACGCATAGATATCCCTAAGATCCGACAGGTGTAATTGTTTTACACTGTCGGATCTTAGGATGCAGTACCGCGGCCGCCGCTGGGGGGAGTTTGCGTCGTAAACCAGTGTCGGGTATGCAAATTAGGAGTTACCGCGATCCACGACAGATTTTTGCGTTCGCTACATCGCCGCTAGTCTAGTTTCCCGTCGCAAAGTTAGTCGTCGTTTTTGGTGCCTTAACTTTACACAGCAATCGTATTGCTGTATAAAGTATGGCCGTCGTTCCCGCGTCGAAATTTAAAAATTAACGTTGTTTGCGTAAGCCGTCCGGGAATACGGAATTACGGTACACGCGTCGCCGTTCGAAAAAATGACGTCACTGCGCGCAAAGCACGGCGGGAATTCCGAAACGGAGCATGCGCAGTAGGTCCGGCGCGGGAGCGCGCCTAATTTAAATGGCACACGCCCATTTGAATTGGCCCGCCTTGCGCCGGACGTATTTACAATACACCGCCGCAAGTTTCCAGGTAAGTGCTTTGTGGATCGGGCACTAAAACTGGAAACTTGAGGCGGTGAAACGTAAACGGGTTACGTTACCCAGCCGCAAATGTATGTGAATCTGACCCTATATCTTGAGTTACAGTCCCAGGTGATCTTACCCTCTGATCGTGGCACTCAGATCACCGTAAAGAGCACTGTGCATTACAGGCCTCATCAGACCACTATCCAGAGCACTGTGCAATGCATTACAGGTCTCCTCAGACCACCATCCAGAGCACTGTGCAATGCATTACAGGCCTCCTCAGACCACCATCCAGAGCACTGTGGATTACAAGCCTCCTCAGACCACCATCCAGAGTATCTGTATAGTTTGTTTAAACCTTAATACCAAAAATAATACATGATATTCAATTTTTTTACTCCAAGAGTATATAATGAGCATGGCAATTCTAGAGGAATGCTTAAATACTGCTTTACAATTTAACTAAACCTATTACATTTTAATCAACTAAAGTGTACTGCAGATTTTAGTCGACTAAATACTAATGGCAACAAAAATGGCATTTTAGTAAAAAAAACTATAACTAAAACTAGATCGAAATTTGACACCAGAATTAACAGTGGTTCTAAAAACAGGTTAATTTGAAAGGCTGTGTTTACTCCTTCTCCTAAACCTCCGACATAAGTCCATTTCTAATACTTCAACACGATCAAATGTGGCAGTTCATAAGAGCCTTACTGCCACATTGACCGCAGCACAGAAAATAGCGAGGAGTTACTTTCCAGCAATATCCTTGATATAAAGGAGAATTGTATTTGGATTAGGTTAAGTCTTCTGCGCTTTTTTTTTTTTTTTACCTATAGCAGATCTTGCCAATCCTCCCTGTTTCCCCCCATGGCCACGTTAACTCCTCTTCACAGGGCCGCATATCCAGAGATGCTTGCGGAATGAATCATTATTCCTGTGTTTAAGTTGGAAGAACGGCTTTTGTTTTAAGGAGGCAAAGGAGACTCATAAATGGAAATGATTCATTTTTCAAATGGCCGAATCCACTGCAATATTACATCTTATGGAATAGTGAAAATGGAGCTTGGATCACATTCTCAAGGGGGGGGGGAGCAATAAATTTACCTTGAAAGGGTTCACAAGTCATTAGGCACAAGAAATATGGAAACATCTGGGAAACATATATGTGCAGTATTTCAGGATTTATACAGTATGTATATATATACAGTATATATATATATATATATATATATATATATATATATATATATATATATATATATATATATATATTCAAATACAGCTGGCAGAACATTGGGGTACAGTACAGCAGCTAATTAACTTATAGAAGATAAAAGTTTGGCTAGTTATAAATTAACCAGTAAAAGGATGTGATGTAAATGTTTCAATCATTAACTGAAATTAAATTAAAGGGTTTATGTTGAGATCCACACAAATAAATAAGGCTCTTGTTCAGCAAGAACATGGTGGTACAGGTCCAGAGCTGAATATATGTACTGGCAAAGGGGTGCTTGGGCGTACCGGAGGGTCTATTGATGCTGCTGACTGATGGGAGATCTATTTTTGCTGGGGAATGGAGTTGTTGCTAGGGGGGTCTATTGTTGCTGGTGGAGGAGCTAACAATGCTGGGAAGGGTTTTATAATGCTGGAGGATCTACTGTTTTGGGAAGGTCTATTGCTGCTGGCTGCTGGAGGGTCTATTGAAGGAAAAGTCCAGCCTGAGCTTGTTTGGCTGGGCTTCCTCTAATGCAGTGCTTCTCAATTATTTTCTGTCATGCCCCCCCTAGGAAGAAGAAAACATTTTGTGCCCCCCGCGCGACTGTAAATAGTATCATCTGTCTATAAAATTGTTATAAGTACACCTCTGCATAACACTGTATCCGCATATCCCCCCACATTATTGCCCTTCTTCACATATCCCCCCACACACAGTATTGACCTTCTTCACATATCCCCCCCACACACAGTATTGCCCTTCTTCACATATCCCCCCACACACAGTATTGCCCTTCTTCACATATCCCCCCACACACAGTATTGCCCTTCTTCACATATCCCCCCACACACAGTATTGCCCTTCTTCACATATCCCCCCACACACAGTATTGCCCTTCTTCACATATCCCCCCACAAACAGTATTGCCCTTCTTCACATATCCCCCCACACAGTATTGCCCTTCTTCACATATCCCCCCACACACAGTATTGCCCTTCTTCACATATCCCCCCACACACAGTATTGCCCTTCTTCACATATCCCCCCACACACAGTATTTCCCTTCTTCACATATCCCCCCACACACAGTATTGCCCTTCTTCACATATCCCCCCACACACAGTATTGCCCTTCTTCACATATCCCCCCACACAGTATTGCCCCATCACATATCCCCCCCACACAGTATTGCCCCATCACATATCCCCCCACACAGTATTGCTCCCTTTACATGACCCCATCACATACCCCCCCCACAAAGTATTGCCCCCTTTACATGACCCCCATCACATATCCTGCACACAGTTTCCCCCATCACATAACCCCCCTTTTCCCCCCACAGCACAGCCCCCACTCCTCGTCCTTAACATTTCCATATATTTTTCCTCCCTTCCTCCCTCTCCACTCCTACCTGTAACTTTTCAGCGTGGAGAGCAGGAGGCGGGACATTCGTCAAGTGAAGCCGCAGCAGCACTGGGCGGGGCGGGGAGACTTTTGGGCGAACTGGTGATTGGCTGCTAGGACCGCCTCCTAGCAGCCAATCACCTGCTGTCCAACATGACAGGCTGCTACCTCTCTGGTCCCGTCCCCCAGTTCAAAAATGTCCCGCCGTCCGCTCCTCTAACTAGCTGAGGAGGCTGGGGACAGAAGCGGATACTAAATGGCGCGATCGCCGTGGTCCGGAACGAGCCCCCCTTTATGGAGCCTCGGGCCCCCCCTGGGGGGCGCGCCCCACTATTTGAGAAGCACTGCTCTAATGCCACATACACACGACCGTTTTTCATGACGTGAAAATGCAATTTTTTAAATTGGTCTTTAAAAAAACGATTGTGTGTGGGCTCTAGAGCATTTTTCTCGACGTGAAAAATGGGCATTAAAAATTTAGAACATGCTCTAATTTTTCACGTCGTTTTTCACGTCGTTGTTTTCCACGTTGTCGTTTTTCACGTCGTGAAAAACGGTTGTGTGTAGGCTTTAACAAAGGGAAAAAAAACGCGCATGCTCAGAAGCAAGTTATGAGACGGGAGCGCTCGTTCTGGTAAAACTAGCATTTGTAATGGAGATAGCACATTCGTCACGCTGTAACAGACTGAAAAGCACGAAAACTGAAAAGCGCGAATCGTCTCTCACGAAACATTTACTAACACGAAATCAGCAAAAGCAGCCCAAAGGGTGGCGCCATCCGAATGGAACTTCCCCTTTATAGTGCCGTCGTACGTGTTGTACGTCACCACGCTTTGCTCGAGCATTTTTTTTTTTCACGATCGTGTGTGGGCAAGGCAGGCTTGACAAGAATCACGTCGAGAAAAACATCGTTTTTTCCATGACATTAAAAACGGTCGTGTGTACGCGGCATTAATTCGTTTTGCACTCCTGTGACCCATTTTTAGCAGAGAGTGGTCTGAAGTCTGACTCTGGATCCGCCAGGTGTCTGGACTGATGGCCGTCTCAGCCTCTCAGCAAGCCGCTGAGAAGCTGAGATGGTCGCTCTCCGCCCCTCCACATCTCAGAGCTCCAATGCCAGCAACACACTTCCTATTCTAAGGTGACAACGCTTACTTACTGTACTATATCTATAGAAAAGCATTCTAGTAATCATAGAACAGGACTAAAGAACATCTCCCCTTCACCTCCTCTAAATAAAATAGTGGGGAGAGGCTCTGTGGTCCTCCGAGATAGTTGAAAACGATGTAACCGATAATGGTTTATTTGGGGCAGAAAGCACAGGAAGTTGTTCACAAGATTTCTGGAACTAGTAGGTATTTAGTGAACTTATTGAAGGGATATAACAAAAAGGTGCCAATGGCATAGCAAAAAAAAAAGACCAATGGGGAACATATAAGAGCAGTTTATTGTTAGGTTTTAAATCTTCTTTAATTCCCCCCCATTGTTCCCAGATCACAATGCTTGAGCCTCATGGTTGTCTGCTCAGGTTGCTATGGCTATTTTTCGTGATTTTTATAGCATAGACATAGGAGTTATGCATTTTGGTTGCATGTGTTGTTTTTGGAGGCAGGGCTTCCCCCGATTCATACGCTAATGAACTCATTGGACTGGTTCATGAGCTCGGTGCATGATGTGATGCTACAGGAAGTAGAGAGAGGGAATACATTGCTTGAATTAGCCATGTGCTGATGGCACAAAGAAACTCTGAGAAGCAAAAGGCAGCCTGGAAGGTTCTGGCAGATGACTCCTTTATGAAGAAAGACTGAAAATAATAACATTAACTGGGGATGACAATAAATCTACAACCCAAATTTAAAAACGTTTACTGTATCCCTCTTGCATAAATTATCCATGATAATTTGCTTTGAAGGATAGATAGCTTGTCCATGTGTATATTGTTAGTATATTTTGTGATAGTTGGTATGCTATAAATTGTTTTTTCTACAAGTGAATACAACATTATTGTTTAGTAAAGTAAATTAATATACACTAACTTCTAGTTAGCCCATCCAAGAGGGTGACACCACTTTCTTTGTTGGAGGTATTGGATACAATTGTTTCACTTTCGGCCTGCTGATTAGACAATGACAGAGCAACAATACACTAATAAGTTATCAGTTCTGCTCACTCTGCTCTCTCCTCCTGTCTGCATGATCCTTTTCAGCACATGTGAATGCATCAGTGTCTGATTGGCTCTTTGTGCAGCCCCTCCCTCTTGAAGTGCTGTTATGAAGGGGTGTGGGCAAACTTATTTCAACACAAATTCAGATGCCTTCACTAGTTGCATTAAAAATGTATTTAATTGTGTTAAATTAATACATAACTGCGATCATTGATGATTATTTTATATCTGCCTGGAATTCAGTTTTATTTTGTTCACTCTTTTTTTTTTTCAGTTATTTTTATTTTTTGCTCCCTTTTTTCAGTCCCAATAAAACAACTTGCCGTTGGCATTTCCAAGATGACATAGATTTCAGAACTCTAAATCACTCATTACTTTCTTACTAATGACTTTACCTGTCTTCTTCAAGTTTTGAGTCATCCTTGCCTCTTCCAATGACACTCTTACAAAGACAGAAGCTCTCCCCTTTTATGAAAACTCCGCTCTGAAGTTATTCTATCACCAGGAAGCACAGCAGACATAATCAAAGTTATGAAGGCTTAAGACAATTAGATGCAATTTCACGATGATTTCGTGTCTGCTACAGTTATAACAAGCCAGACAAGTTTTTATGACATAAAATTTATATAAAAAAAGGTTTAAGACTTGAAACTAAGGCATGTTTTTTTTATTTTTTTTATATAAAAAACAGAGTTATACAAAGGCTGAGAGAGGAGTGGCAAATCCAAATAACTACAACACTGCAAAGGAAGCAAGCATTGCACCCCTTAAATCAGGGGTCAGCAACCTTTTTCCACTTAAGGGCCGGATTCAATGTACCGTATTTACCGGGGTATAGCGCGCTCCCGCGTATAGTGCGCACCCCTAAACTTGACCCGGATTCCTGTGAAAAAAATATTTTTTGTACTTACAGTTTTGGTGTCTTCCGCGGCATCCATCGGTGGCCTCGTCGGGTCCGGCGTCCGTCTGCGGCTTCGGGTGTCCACTTCGTCGGGTCCAGCGTCCTTCTGCGGCGTCCTCACGTCCTCCCCGCTCGTTTCCCGCGCCGAGTTTGAATACCGCACCGACATATACCGAGCGCAGTACACTCATGTATCGTCGGGCAGGCTCGGCTACTCTCGTGGTGACGTTCTGTACGTCCAGGACGTCAGCGCGAGAGGCGCCGAAACTGCCCGAAGATACACGAGTGTACTGCGCTCGGTATATGCCAGCGCAGTATTCAAATTCAGCGTGGGAAAGCAGGTATCGGCGTATACCGCGCACCCACGATTTTGCCCTGATTTTCAGGGCAAAATAGTGCGCGGTATACGCCGATAAATACGGTATGTGAATGCATGGAAAATGAAGATAATGATAATCCTAACATAATAATACCAGTACAGGTTTGCTTTACTTTAACTGCTTAAGGACCAGCCGCCGCAGTTATACTGCGGCAGGATGGCACTGCTGTGCGAGTCATCGTAGCTGTATGTCGGCTCTTTGAGACGCATTAGCAGGCGTGTGCGCGATGACCGCCGTGCACCAGTGATCGCTCGTGGCAGAGCGAGATCCAGGGATCTGTGTGTGTAAACACACAAATCCCGGTTCTCTCAGGGGAGAGGAGACAGATTGTGTGCTACTACTAAGTAGGAACACTGATCGGTCCCCTCCCCTAGTCAGTCCCATCCCTCCCCACAGTTAGAACACACCCAGGGAACACAGTTAACCCCTTGATCGCCCCCTAGTGTTAACCCCTTCCCTGCCTATTACATTTATACAGTAATCAGTGGCTATTTGTAGCTCTGATCGCTGTATAAATGTCACTGGTCCCAAAAAAGTGTCAAAAGTGTCCGATCTGTCCGCCGCAATGTTGCAGTCATGATAAAAATCGCTGATCAGCACCATTACTAGTAAAAAAATAAAAATGCCATAAATCTATCCCCTATTTTGTAGACACTATAACTCTTGCGCAAACCCATCAATATACATATATGATGTGCTGGCTTTAAACGGCTCTAAGCTGTTCCTCTGTTGAATGCTAGCTGAGTATTCTCCTCCATAGGCTGTAGTTGTTGAAGCTACTCACTCAGTCCCTTTGAAAGTGTGTGGTGACTGTTCAAAAGTCTTCCTGCTTTACTGATCCCAATGTCTTCCAGGAAGACTCACAGTGGTGGGCCGTCCATTAGGAGCAGCCACCCCCTATATGCAATGGATAGATTCATGCATAGCATGAATATATCCACGGCTTTCATGGCCACCCCCTATTCATGTGTCTGGCCCCTTTCAGGGCACTAGGTGTGTGAATTACAGCAGCCAGATTTTTTTTTTCAAGCACCTGATTAGAGCCAGAGGCTCTAATAGGCTTCAAAAAATGAGGGTGGGCTTGGGTCGCAGAGAATGTGCTCCAATCCTACCCAGGTGTGTAACAACAGCAAATGAATATTCACTGTTAAAACACTGATCCTCAATCCGGCTAATCAGAAGCGCGTGTGGAAATGGAATCTGCCAAAATGACCCATGGAGAGCAGGAGAACAGGAGGCTGCTGAGCAGGGGAGGCAGCCGGTAATGGGGGTAAGTGCTACTGACCTGGTGGGGGGGGGGTGGCATACTGTTTGTATGCCAAAGGGTGAAAGGGTGTGAAGCTTCCTCTGCTGCTCTCTCTCTTCGTCTATAGCTCCTTCTGCCTGGAACAGAGCCCCCCCAGCACATGGGTCCCCCTCCAGGCCACTGGACCATTACTCTGCTTCCACATGGATAGTCTACAGAATACTTATAGGCTATCTCTCCCTCTTCTGGGCCATCCTCACCCACAGATTGGAGGAGACACCATACATTTTCAGGCCTCATCTCTGCCCCTCCACCCACTAAGTTCTAGAACTCTCCAGGAGCTTCTAGAACCATTCACCATTATAACGGGTGAAAAAGGCAGGGTGAAAGCACCCGAAGGGTTGATAAATAAGAGAACATGGGAAAGGAGAGTGTTGCATTTAAATGATAACTATACTTTTCCAAAGGTTTCCCTATTGCACTAACCCCCGCCCCCCTCCAGCACCCACCAACCTTTTATATATACCTATCCACAATGTCCCTCATGTGTATGCATGCTCTGAAAATTTACATTTAGTGCTTATTTTGTGAACTTTGAGGACGAATTGTTCAACAGTGTCTGCAGCTACAGAGGTCAGTGAGGGCTTGATTTAAACGGCTGCGTCTGAAGTGTTCATTAGGTAAATATTCGTACATAGACTGGCTATAGTTGTATTGTTCTTCTGTTGCAAGGGAAGGAAAAAAGGTGTTAACTGGGCGGATGCAACATTGAATTGATTTTTTTTTTAAGGCATTTCTTTTCTTTTCTATTACAATTCTATCAATTCTAGAGTTTTTCCCAAAAAATAAAGCCCACCATTTCTTACTGATATTCAAACCTGTGATAATACATTGCTTTTACTTCAAATCACAAACTAGCTGAATGCAATTGGCAAGACAACAAGGCAACCTGGGAATTACAGCAGTGCCATTAAAATTTGATGGTCTTGACATGCCGTAAAACTTTGATGATTGACGTTGGATGCAAAGGATTCTGGGAAGCTATAGCCACACCACAAGTAACATTGTTTACATTCCCCTATCTGCTTGGGAATTCACTTTTCATGTGCTGTTTGAGCTGATAAGACGGCCTGTCAGCCCAGTAACATAATACAGAAATTTGTGTTTTATTATGCTCCAGCCTTTCCATGATCTCAGAGTAACCATCAGAATGGACCAGGCTGGGATTGATCTGGTGGACCTCTACAGTTCATTCCAATCGCTCTTGTAATCACAGCCTCCCAGGGCTAAAATGGAATGAAGGCTTCCTTGTACCTCACTGACTCTTCCTTTTTCATAAACGGCTGCGCTTAATCTGGCTCTTAAGCCTGGAAAATTGAGTAGGTGTAGGCTGAGATTACTTCACTGACCTCTGACACTGGCAAATGTACAATCACTTTCCCTCTAAGTGTTGTAAGGAATGTAGTCTATCAATTCATTTTTGACCCTTGACATGGAACTTAAGAGAAGACAGCCATGTTGTTTGCAACAGTGAGGCCTAATGATTCTCCAGATAATAATAGTAATAGTGCAGCTCAATAACGAGAGAGAAAAACGGATAGATAAAGGAAGAAAAGAAGGATGGCTGGGTAGATGGGTTGATGGATGGGTGGTGGATCCCAGACACTGACTCCATGGTGCTTTCTATCCCTTTGTCTCCCGTCACCAATGAAACTGTATACATTGTATGCATTTATTAGAAAAGATTTCCATACCTACACATTTGTTACGCTTATGTATTGGCATCTATATTGAACAGGTGGTAATGTATATCGGCAAAACTTTTTTTTCGTTTTGGATAGAGTAGTGAACAGTACTTTTATTTTTTATTTTATATTTTGGGTTTGTTTTCGCTGTTAAGTTGAGGAAATTTCCTTTTTCCGACATGAGAAAGACAGATACTGTAGCATTGCTTCTCAACATGTTTCATGAAACACAGTTCACTTCATCAGGAGATATAGCAATTTTCTGTTTGATAATACACATCTGCAAGGAGACCATGTCATTAAACAACTGGTTGTGAAAAAAAGTATACAGGCGGTCCCTGAGTTACAAACAAGATAGGGTATGTAGGTTTGTTCTTAAGTTGAATCTGTTTGCAAGTCGAAACAGGTACATTTTTTAAGTGTAGCTCCAGCCAAAAAAACTATTTTTTAAGCTTTTTGGATAACATAGGAAAGGGTTATCACCCCTGTAACATTTGTTTTGCTTTCTGTGCCCCTGTTTAGAATATTTCATCTCACTGTCTGTTCCAATGACAATTGGGTTTTGAAAATTTTGAGTTCTTGTGGAAACAAGAATTGGTGATAAAGCTTCAGTGAAGACACCTTTTTTCCCATAATAACTCTTACAGGAGTGCATTTCCCTTCCTAGAGGTAGATTTTCGTTCACTTCCTGTTGTCTCCCTCCGTTTGTAAGTAGGAGTCGTTTGTAAGTCGGATGTTTGTAACACAGGGACCGCCTGTACTGTAAAAATAGTAAAAAATCATAAAGAATCATACTTACACAGTAAATGTGCCATAAAGGACACCACTTGTGTATTTTACCAGGTTACCAGACATAAAATCAAGTTAAGGTAATTCCTCAGATAGGAGTCAATGCAATGGTAGATGTCAGTCTGGCAGTCCTGCCCGGGAACTGAGGGTGGGAGCGGTCGCCAAAGAGGAAGCCCAACGAGAAAACAAAACAAAACAGGTGGACATGTATGGAATAGTACAAGAAAATCCTATGGGATTATCTATTAGGGTACCATCTCAAAACGGAAAATTGAATAGGCCCAGAGGCCATCATCTCTACCCCAAGGAGTATCAAAGTGCTTGGCTTAAATGGGGGATGAATAGAGCAGGTGAAAGACAACCCCCAAGGGGGAAGCACTGCCAAAGGTACCATTCTTCCCTGGCATGAGGGGGGACCTGGATACCAACCACATGACAACTTCTTCATCTGCTTTTTTAACAAGACCTCTGACCCTCCAAGTCTCCTCTCAACTGTGTTTGCGCATGTACTGTCACTAGACTGGGAAAATTAAATTACACGGAGGGTAGACCAATCAGAGAACTAATAGAGGAAATGAAAAATATCCCATTCAGGACCCCCTTATAGGTATACTATAATGTGCATCGGACAAATAAAGTAATATATGGGGTGCCATTTTTGAATGTCATCTGCAAATGCTTGATTCGTAGTTATTACGCTCATCCAAAGACTTCAGTAATATGACTTACTGACCCAAGACCAGTATGCAGCAAGTAAAATTGTTGGAGCTTACAGAGGGTAAAGCCCTGTACACGATTGGATCTTTGTCCAACCAAACTCACATCGGAATTCCGACGAAGTAAAAGAGAACATGTTCTCTATCTAAACTCTTATGGAATTCATTGGAATTACCCCGATGGGGCATACACACGGTAGGAATTCCAATCGTGTGTACAGCGTCATATTACTATGGCTCGGTAGGGAACTGGTTAATAAACCCCTTGGTGTACAGATAAGATTCCATAACTCATACTTGTGGAACAGCACCATCCATTTTGATCTTCCAGCACCTGGGAGGGATTAGGTCTTGAGTGTGGCTGGAGTTTGGCTGGAGGTCTTGAGTGTGGCTGGAGTTTCTCTATAGTCATTAAGAGAACCTGTCACTTTGACCTGAATGGTTTCTTTTATGAGGTAAATTGTTGTCAGCCATGGGTGATATATTAAAAGGAGGCCCAAGAAAGCTTAGCTACAAACCCTGTAAGAGGAAAAATAGAACTCTTTAAAAATGTATAACAAAGTATGTGCTGTCTAAAATGTAGGTAGTGAAGTAAGACAGTATCATTGTGAAGAGTGATTCATGACAGGCAGGGACTGTATGTCTGGAATCTTCTACGATTTAATGACTGCAGTAAGTGAATATGTCATGGAGATGGCGGTGGAGTGACAATCCATTGTCCGCTCTGATTCCCCTTAAGCAGTCCACATGTTGCTCATGTAGTGACTAGCCCTCCACCAGCCCGAAGACAGCTCACTCACTGTACAAATCCCACATCTAAAAGTATTTCCTAAATTGTCAACTGTTGATGGATTGTGATTTCTCCAGTCCTTATTTCTTGATCCGTTCTATCTCCTTGTCATTTTTGACAGATAAACAAGAATGTAATGTGACATATATAAAGAGGCTATTCAAGGTTGTATTTAACGATCATGATGTTTGGGACATAAGTGAATGATAAAACCCTTTTGTACAGACTCTGCCCCTTTTGTTAAACTCATGACATGGTGAGTAATGTGAAAATTAAAGCCCAGCATAGTCTAAACATTTTTGCTTGCTTTTTTTTTTACAGTAGAGAATGGCATAATATTTGATAGGGTCTGAAAAAGGGTCAGCAAATAATTTACAAAGGGAAAGGAATTCTAGTGTGTATCTATGCTAGAATGTAATCAGTGCAGATAACATCCTTATTGTGTTATGTGTACTTGTTTGTTGTTTTCTTCCTGCTCCATTATAAAGATATCCTCCATGAAAGTAAAGCCGTATTGTTGCATACAAGAAGCTTCCAGCGCATAATTTCAATAATCTGCACAACAGGTTATGCGCCCAGCAAACCCAGGCATCCCCAGCAGTCACCCCAGGCACTTTGCAGACACTGGATCAAAGAATTCTGCAACTCAGTGAGTACTGTATATAAGTTGCTGAAAGATGGAGATATTAAGGAAGACCTCTACATGGAGCAACCACCAGGGTTTGAGCAAGGAGACAATGAGAAGAGCATCTACAGTCTTAAGCAATCTAGGCTGTGGTATGAGAACATGAACATGAAAGAACATGAAAGTAGTACCTAAAGTAGTGCCTAAATCTCTAAGACAGGACAGCAAGCAAGACGTCATTTATGACTAAACGTGTAGGACAGAGCCGATGTTGTGACATTATCAAACATCCTGGAGTCCGGAATCTGCCCGTTCAATTCCAGGAACCTGCTTGATTTACTAAAGCATTAGATATTCATACACTTGTGAGTATTTTGCCTTTTTTAAATAAAGTTTTGTGGCACTCTTGGCTTTTCATTCGATGAGCATTCTGGAGAATTGGAGGATGACCAAAAGAGACCTGTATGTGATGAGTGCCACACCTTACCACAAAGAACCTCTACTCTAGTACATAAATGCATAGTGACTTCTCTTAAATAGAGGGTCAAGTTGCTCTGGTAATCATGATTTTATAGGCACGCAGTGGAGGAACACAGTTGTGTTGTGTCCAAAAGTGTGAAGAACTGCACTTCTCTTCTATAAGGGATGATATATCGCAAGTTAATTGTTTTCACACTTTACTAGATGGTGGAGTTATATATATTTATTTGGACTTACAAGTAGATATGTGCACTGCTGAGAAATTTGTAAATTTTTTCATTTTTGTTGTTTTTTTGGTCATTCGTTATGATCGCAAGTCGTAATTTTCAAAATTCATAAATTCAAAATTCTGAAAATTCAAAAGAATGAAAATCAGAAAATTCTAAACAATAACTAACTAACTAATAATAACTAACTATTAAAATATAAGAATTGGAATTACCTTTCAAACTTAGCTGTTAGCGAATGTAAAGAATACGAATGCATCTGAAGTTACGAATTATCCAGAATAACGAATGCCACATCTAAACAAATGGAACGGAACAAATTAATAATAAATAATAATAATAAAAAGGTTTTATCATTATTATTATGCTATTTATTATTATTAATTCATTACTTTCCATTCGTTTATCCTCTGGATCAACTGTGAGTATAGAATTGGGTGTATTGGATTGTACGATATTTATTTTTATTTTTTATGATTGAACTGGATGGACTTGTGTCTTTTTTCAACCTGACTAACTATGTAACTCTGTAACTATGTTTAAATACGGCATTCGTTATTTCCGATAATTCGTAACTTCAGATAAATTTGTATTTATCTGAAGTTCACTAACAGCCAAATTTGAAACAAATTTCCAATAGCTCTAATTTAATAGTTAGTTATTACCGTATATACTCAAGTATAATAAGCATATAAGCAGAGGCACCTAATTTTACCACAAAAAAATGGGAAAACTTATTGACTCGAGTATAAGCCTAGGGTGTCCATCTGCATGCCTCACTGTGCCTCACTTTGCCTCACTGTGTCCATGTGCATGCCTCACTATGTCCATGCCTCACTGTGCCCATGCCTCACTGTGCCCATGCCTCACTGTGCCCATGCCTCACTGTGCCTAGCCTCACTGTGTCCATGACTAGACTGACGTTTAACATGGGAGTCTATGGAAGGGGTGCCTGGCTTTGAAAAATCGGTGCTCCCCAGCTGTAGAACCCCAGACAACAAACTTTGCACACTTATATAGGAGAAATGGGGCTACATGTGTGCCAAGATCCGGGTCCAGGAGACCTATGACTGGCCAGTACCGGGTCCCCAAAGTCACCGGAGAAACGACCATTTAACATGGGAGTCTATGGAAGGGGTGCCCGGGTTTGACAAATCGGTGCTCCCCGGTCGTAAGTTCCCCGGACAACAAGCTTTGCACACTTGTAAAGGAAGAGTGGGGCTACATGTGTACCAGTTTGGGGTCCAGGGGACCTATGGCCAGCCGGTACCTTGTCCCCAAATTCCGGGAGATCAGGCGCAAAAAGGTGACTCGAGTATAAGCCGAGGGGGGTATTTTCAGCACAAAAAAAAATGTGCTGAAAAACTCGGCTTATACTCGAGTATATACGGTATTTCCGATTTTTGCATTTTTGGGTTTTCCAATTTTGAATTTCAATTTAACAAATTTTTCCGAATATTCGTAAATTTTAATATTCGGAAACGGGTTTTCGTTCATTCGGATGTTTCCAAATCATCAAATTGTCAAAATTCATTAAAAAACGAATTCGGAAAGAAGTGAATTGCACATGTCTACTTTTGAGTACATCTATTACTTTCTGTACATGGTGGACTGAGGCCCCGTACACACGACCGAGTTTCTCGCCGGAATTCAGCCAGAAACTCGATGGGAGCCGTATTCTGCCGAGGAAACCGGTCGTGTGTACACTTTTGGCCGAGGAAACCGACGAGGAACTCGTCGAGCCAAATAGAGAACATGTTCTCTATTTCCTCGTTAGTCAATGGGGAAACTTGGCTCGCCGAGATCCTCGGCGGCTTCACAAGGAACTCGACGAGCAAAACTATGTGTTTTGGTGGTCGAGTTTCTCGGACGTGTGTACGGGGCCTGAGTGTTGTTACCTTTTTCACTATATTGTGTGTTTTCTTGAGCACAGCACTTACTTTATGAACTGATTTACCAATTAATATCTTTTAGTTTGTTAAGAGCTGAGATTGGATTGAACCCAGTAGTGTGATTTCACCTTGTGTATTCACAATTGTCTAAAAACAAACTATTGAGATTTTACAAAACCTTGGACTTGAAACCCTGCAAAAGAAAATATATAAGACTACAACCGTCATACTTTCTCTTTACAGAACACACACACATATAACTACACGCATACACAGTATATCTAAATACAATAAATGTTACTGTACTGAATTCCAAGCTTTATCTGGGTTAAATTTTAAATCTTGATTATGAGACTGACGAACAAAGGGTAAGATTTTGGAATACAGTTGGATGCCTGTTTAATGAGCTCTGCATAATTATCTAAGATTTTGTGATAAAAACTGTTCCGCTGAAGTTCAAACCCAGGTCACGGACACTCGCTCCACTGTTCTGCTACAAATGATATGAATTGTTTGTTCGACCAGCCTGCAAAAGTACAGCCGTGGTCACAAGACTCTGCCATGTCCCAGCTGTGGACAAGCAGTAAATTCAAAAAGTAGACAAAAAGATTCCATTTAAAAGTATATAAATATAAAACATATAACTATAAAATAAAACAACATGTACACATAAAAATAATATAATATAAAAAAGTGTTTATAGTGGTATCCTACCCGCAGGGCCGTCTTAATAGCTTAATGGGCCCCTGGGCAAAGAAATGCTCTGGGGCCCCTACAATGATGGCAGTGCAGGTAAACAGGCATCAAGTAGGTAGGAGACAGACTGCCTCCCCTGTGTATCTATCACTCTCAGTGCCACAATGGGACCCTCAATTTCGGGGCAGCGTGGGTTCAAGGACCAGCTGCTTTGGGGAAACTGCAGGGCCCCCCATGCATCTGGGGCCCCTGGGCAATGCCCACTCATTAAGACAGCCCTGCCTACCCGCTCTTCTTGCAGTGTAAAAGTCTAATTGATGAGGTCACAGGCTGAGTTAACACTTGTGCGATGCCAGACATTGCATGTGATTCACACAGCATTGCTGTGCACACCACATGTCTGTACGATGCAAATTCAGCCATACAAACTGTAAAGCTGAAATCGCATCACATTAGCCCCAAATGGTGCAGGACCCTTTTTGTGGTCTGCACTGGAATCAAATCACCCATGCGATCTGATTCCTGTCCGATTTCACAGTTTGCACTGCAAACTGCAAACCGATTTGGGGCTGTCATTAACTTTACATTGACATCTGCAGTGGTTCGCAGAGAGCAGTGGGAACTGCCTGCAAATGAGATGCGATGTGGGAACCGGCACAGGAATCGCACTGGTTCCTGCATCGCACAAGTGTGAACCGGGATACAATGAGCTTTTTGTCTCTTAAAAAGTGCCTGATCTATGACTGAACTCTGAGTTTACCTAAATGCAGTGGTGGCTGGTGTTCAAAACTTTTGGGGGGGTGCAAACAAACTGAAAAATTCTGAAAAAATACCCATCAATTGCAGCCTCACTGTGCCCATCAAACGCAGCCACTGTACCATCAAACACAGCCACTGTACAATCAAACGCAGCCACTGTGTCCTCCAAACGCAGCCACTGTGCCCATCAAACACAGCCACTGTACCATCAAACGCAGCCACTGTGTCCTCCAAACGCAGCCACTGTGCCCATCAAACGCAGCCACTGTGTCATCAAACACAGCCACTGTGCCATCAAACACAGCCACTGTGCCCTCCAAACGCAGCCACTGTCCCCTCCAAACGCAGCCACTGTGCCATCAAACGCAGCCACTGTGTCATCAAACATAGCCACTGTGCCCATCAAACGCAGCCACTGTGTCATCAAACACAGCCACTGTGCCATCAAACACAGCCACTGTGCCCTCCAAACGCAGCCACTGTCCCCTCCAAACGCAGCCACTGTGCCATCAAACGCAGCCACTGTGTCATCAAACATAGCCACTGTGCCCATCAAACGCAGCCACTGTGTCATCAAACACAGCCACTGTGCCATCAAACACAGCCACTGTGCCCTCCAAACGCAGCCACTGTCCCCTCCAAACACAGCCACTGTGCCATCAAACGCAGCCACTGTGTCATCAAACAGCCACTGTGCCCATCAAACGCAGCCACTGTGTCATCAAACACAGCCACTGTGCCCATCAAACGCAGCCACTGTGTCATCAAACACAGCCACTGTGCCATCAAACGCAGCCACTGTCCCCTCCAAACGCAGCCACTGTGCCCATCAAACGCAGCCACTGTGCCCATCAAACGCCGCCACTGTGCCATCAAACACACTGTGCCATCAAATTCACTTTCCTTGCACACAGCTGAGTGAACTGCGAGCTGTTTACCTTTTTTGACGCCTACGGCTCTAATCAGGTGATTAAAAAAAATACCGGATATACGGAATAGGAGGTGTCAGCGGGGGCCATAGATAGAATCATACAATGCATGAATCTATCTATTGGTGATAGAGAAGTGGCAGGAAAGAGTGGGCGGCGGCCGTGGCTTATGGACACACTGCCACTGCCTAAACGATTCCTATTCTAAAAAGTCAGATGAAGTTGCAACATAAAAGCAAACCTGTGATAACATAAAAGTAAACCTGTTATAACATAAAAGCAAACCTGTTATAACATAAAAGCAAACATGTTATAACATAAAAGCATATGAAATAACATAACATGTTAAACATAAAAGCAAATCTAAACGCACAGGCATGGTGTAATGTAAAATATTTCTTTGTATTTCAACTATGTATTTAGATGTTTGCCTGGAGTTCAGCTCTAAAATATTTCTCTTGCACTTTACTGCCTACGCTATCATTTTTGGAACTTGGAAAACAAAAAAAGGATTGTAATTTATTTTTTTTATTTCATTTTTTTTCTCTGTCAGCTTTCCTACAAGGTCACTGCCTGTTAATGCTACTTTGTAATAAGTGCAAGGAGTGCAGCCCCTGTGCTCAGTGTCCTGTCTGCTTCTAGCTGACTCGTTCTATTGTGGGACTGTATTACAGCTAGCCAGATCTCCCTGAGAGATACAGGCCATAAGACAATAGTCCAGTCCCTAAACCTGGCCATAGACGGTTCCAACTCAGCCGGTTCAGCAGGAACCGGCCAAGATTCAAACCATGAATGTACTCAAGTTGATTGATCCATCAACTTGGGGACAACCAGCTAGCCAAATTGTACATGTGATTATGGCTGCTGTAACAACGGGGACACACATGCCCCTGCAGGACTTCAGTCCTAGATAGAAGTACCCTGCCTTGGAGATGTCTCTGGTTGTTGAGTTTTCTTGCAAAAAAAATTCTGGGCACCTGTAGTTCTTGGTTGTCTGTGATGGCTGCAGACCCCCTGAATTATTACTGATTGTACTATACACTGCCTTTAAAGATCGGGAAGGCCTGTACCTCAAGTGGAAAGCATCCCCTGAGCAAGCCCAGGATGTGGGCGAAACATGTTGGGAGTTCCACCTAAAGTGCTGTATCCACAAGAACCATGTTTTGTGTACTTGCTATAATTGTTTTTAGACCAATTTTTATCTCTGTTAAATAAAAAATAAAGTATATACATTTTTTCCTGATTACTGTATCATACTTGCACCTTACAAATCCCACAAATCCCCCTGTACCTATTCTAAATAAGGGATGCAGTTCTTAAAATAGTGGTTTGTTCGTGGCTAAAAAAAACCAAAACAATTATCGTGATTATCGCTAGCGGCTGTTATAGCAGCTAGCAATAATCACTGTGTTCCCCCAGCCTTCCCCGCCCCCCTGCCGGGAGAATACAATGGATCTGCAAGAGACATTCCCCTGTCAATACTATCTGTGTTGCAGGAAAGAAATTTGCTTTGTCGATGGCCGACCTAACTCTTGATTGCTGGGACCCACATTGATAGACAGGGGGATGTAGTGGCGCTTGCAAATACTAAAAACCGACAATAATTTAAAACAATAAAATATTCTAAACAATGATTCCTAAAGTATGAGAGTGAGTCCGTCCTCTACTGGGGTAAAAATGTGTAACACTCGAGGTCTATGCCCAAAGAATACCATCCAACATCAATAATTAGATGTGGAAGGAACTTCCACATCTAATTATTGATGTTGGATGGTATGATTAAGCGACGTAGGGCTGTCGCGATACGCGTGAGGAGGACACAGAGGGCTTGCTGGTGAAGTCACCTGCTTTGCGGCCGCAGAGCGGTGACACTCGATTGTACACACGCTGTTTAACACAGCAATGTTTGTGAGTGTATTTGTTTTTCTTTATTAAACTGATATCCTGTGGTTTTATGCTATGGAGGCATTCCTGTGTTTCTTTTTGAGAGCCTGAATGGGGAGGAGTGTGAGCCGTCTTTGGATCCTGGATTGTATTTATGTGACTGCAGAGCAGCTCCTGTTACAGGCTTGGTAAAAGCCTCAAGAAGGTAAGAGGCTGGTAAAAATAATCCCCACACTGAGGAAAATCGGGCTGGTTTGATTCACAGACATATGAGCACAATGTAACAAGTCTTCATTGAATGAGCACAATGTAACAAGTCTTCACTGAATTAACCACTGATCATCTGAATTGTTGAATGGAGCACAGATGCACTTTGCAC
Organism: Rana temporaria; assembly: GCF_905171775.1. NCBI lineage: Eukaryota > Metazoa > Chordata > Amphibia > Anura > Ranidae > Rana > Rana temporaria. The sequence goes on along the minus strand of NC_053493.1, from coordinate 35,139,449 downwards.
TTTGGACTTTATTTTTAATATTTTCATTATCACTTGATTGTGCACTGGATATAGTTTTATTCACTATCACTAATCCTGCAGTGATATTGTACTATCTGTTTTTGGACTATTATTTATGATTTTTTTATTTTTTTATTTTATATTTTATTTTTTATTTTATTATTATATTATTATATCTTTTTCATTGCACAGAAAAACAACAGTTTTATGATTGAACCGTTTAGGTTTTTAGGACACTTGCATTTTTGGACTTCTTTTCAGTTGTTGCTTTTTCCTGCATGTGTTTGCTAATTAGTAATTAACCACTACTTTCCAGGAGAGCTGGAGCTTTCATTCACTGCTATTATTGTTTTAATTATTAGCACTTTGCACTTGTTTTTCATCAAGCACTTTAAGGATTTATGACACATATTTTTAAAAAAAGGATTATTATCCCATGTACACTGTGCGGCCAGTCAGGCACTTTTATCCATTGGATTTCATTATTTATTCACTCGCAGTTCCTTCCACATCTAATTATTGATGTTGGATGGTATTCTTTGGGCATAGACCTCGAGTGTTACACATTTTTACCCCAGTAGAGGACGGACTCACTCTCATACTTTAGGAATCATTGTTTAGAATATTTTATTGTTTTAAATTATTGTCGGTTTTTAGTATTTGCAAGCGCCACTACATCCCCCTGTCTATCATATGCTGTCAGTGCGTGAGCACTATTAGTTGTGGCTGCTGCTTGATTGTAACTTTTAATTTATTTGTACCACTATATATATTTTTTCCCGGGTTAGGCTGGTTTGCGCATTAGTTCCCCCCTTGTTTTATATGGGACCCACATTGATCTTCAAGCCAACATAGAAAAGATTTTGAACAGAGGAAGGCACAATTTTTCTCTTTTTTTATTTTTTTTATTCTGTTTATTGGTGTTTTGTAGGGATGAGCCGAACACCCCCCCCCCCCCCCCCCCGTTCGGTTTGCACCAGAACCTTCGAACGGACCGAACGTTCGCGCAAACATTTAGAACCCCATTGACGTCTATGGGACTCGAACGTTCGAATTCAAAAGTGCTAATTTTAAAGCCTAATATGCAAGTTATTGTCGTAAAACGTCTTTAAGAACCCAGGTCTTGCCCCAGGGAACATGTATCAATGGAAAAACAGTATAAAACATTATTCATTTATAAATAAAATTACAGAACAAACAATTATACATATCAACGATTGGTCAAGGTCGACTAGTTTCACGGAATATTACCGCTTCATCAGGAAAGCCAATCTGTAGAATACATAATAGAATAAAAACTTGTAATATGATTCGATTCAGCAATAGGGTATATAGTAAATAAGGACAATAGTAACTTACCCAATGAGTAAATTGTTAAGGCACGGAGCGGGGCGGCCCAAATGATTCCCCCCACGGCGGACATGTTTTTTTTTTTAATTCTGCCCTCTTCCGTAGGTTTCCCTGTTGTCTGGCAGTTGTCAATGATGTGACAATATTCTATATCACCATAAATCAGCAATCATTCTTGTGGGACTTACACTCCCACTTATTATTATTATTATTATGTTTGTTTTTATTATGCCATTATTGATGTTCTCCTTATATCTCAGTCCATGCATTACCCTGCATTCCGTCACTGATATGGATACCTCCCTTTGATGACAGAATACTGGTCGCTACCAGTACTATTGGACTTTAATTTTATTACTGCACCATCCCTGATCCCTTCATAAGGCTGCATTACTTCACGCCCATTACTTTCGATCCTGTCCATCTGTCTGTACACACCAGGAATTTCTTTCCCCCCACTTTGGCTTAGCTTTCATTGTCCACGGATTTAATTGCCGTGGTAAGTACTATTCCTACTTGATACTACCCATCTGGCTCCCTCCCCCCCTTTTTCCTGTCCCCTACTCTTTCCATCTTCCTCCTCCCACCTCCCACCCCACTCTCCTTCCCTTCCCCCCTTTCTAGCCCTCCCCTTCTCCTTTTCCTCCCCCCCCCCTCCCCCCATTTCCCAATCCTGCCATGCTATGGGTTCCATATGTTTATTCATTTATGCCTACATTTAGATATCCACGACCAAACCCCCATGTCCACCGCGGGGGGAATCATTTGGGACGCCCGGCTCCGTGCCTTAACAATTTACTCATTGGGTAAGTTACTATTGTCCTTATTTACTATATACCCTATTGCTGAATCGAATCATATTACAAGTTTTTATTCTATTAAGTATTCTACAGATTGGCTTTCCTGATGAAGCGGTAATATTCCGTGAAACTAGTCGACCTTGACCAATCATTGATATGTATAATTGTTTGTTCTGTAATTTTATTTATAAATGAATAATGTTTTATACTATTTTGTTTATATTGTTTTACCAGTACCGAGATAGACCCTTTACTCAATTGTGTGGGTAGCTTTAGGTTTAGCCTTAGCAACTATTCCCTTGCTCCCACCTCCCCAGTTTTCAACTTAACCGGGATGATGGTACGTCATTATTATTTATTATTATTTTTTACATGAGGCTATACTCCTATTTTGTTCACCTGCCACAAGTTGTGGATTGTCCACTGGCCACTCCACCTGGCCACGTCATTGGCCACGTCACCTGCCACAAGTTGTGGATTGTCCACTTGCCACATCACCTGACCACGTCACCTGGCCATGTCACCTGGCCACGTCACCTGCCACAAGTTGTGGATTGTCCACTTGCCACGTCACCTGGCCACGTCACCTGGCCACGTCACCTGCCACGTCACCTGGCCACATCACCTGCCACAAGTTGTGGATTTTCCACTTGCCACAAGTTGTGAATTGACCACTTGTCACGTCACCTGCCACAAGTTGTGGATTGTCCACAATTCAATGCAAGCAATTACAGTTTTTTTTTATTTATTTTTTTAATGGTTTGTCATCATTTGGCATCATTTTTGAGATTTCTAATGTAAAAAAAATTGGTCACCTTTAAAAAACGCTTATAAACGAAATTGCGGCAAAACGCCAGTAAATTACAAAGTGCCTGTCTGGAAGTAGCACCCTCTCTCTATGGCTGGGATGTTTTATCTTAAAGTGGAGTTTCCATCCCAGTTTTTTTTTTCTTTATTGTGCTCATTAGACCTAAAAAAGTAAAAAAAATATATATATATATATTTTTTTTACTCATCTGGCAATGCCTGTCGCTATGCGGTCCCACGAAATCTGCCTTTGAAATCACCTAGGATTCTGACATCATCTCCCTCTAATGCTCATGGGAAATGTGTGTCATCATTTCCCAGGATGCAGTGCGCTGTCCAATTATCACTTCCCATCCAAGACTTCCAGGAAGTAAGTGCGTGTGGGCTTCACAATGCCCACAAGCAAAATGCCAACGGTGTAGACATAGTTTTATAAACTATCTTTTTTGAATATCTATGCGGAGCGGCGGCGGATTGTAAAATAGTAAGTGACCGGATTTATATTATAAAAACGCAGGATGAAAGGACATACATTTAAAAAATGCTAATTGTGGTTGGAACTCCGCTTTAAGATAAGACTTATACACCCCCAGAGGAGGAATTTACAAATGTCATAGAATTGTGAAAATAGCATTTGTGTGAAGAAGTGAGAGTCACATAAAAAATCAAGTTAAGATTACAATGCTAATTAAAAATGTGCGATCACCGAAAACACACCAGCGTTTTCCTTTAATAGAGAAAGCGGTGTGTCAGCAGCAGACAACCCTGTGAGCTGTTCCACAGTCAGAGGGATCTCTATGCATTCCAGTATGACTATCCTGTTTTTCTTTCTGAAGAGATAATAAGAAATAACAAAGATATCATGAGCAGAGGTTCCTGGCAGCAGACATAGCCAACATGCTGTTGGGTTTCAATGAACAAGAAGCAGCCCAGAGCACAGGAGCCGTTAGCTGCGAGCATTGTTTTTTAACATATATTCAGACTGGAACATCAGACTATGCATCAGCGATTGAGAATGAAAGCCATTGCTGGGCCACATTATAAATGAAGCAGCTTTCTTAGTGCTTGTCAGACTTATTACCGCACAGGAAAATGCCAAACTATGCAAGTAAATCACCGGAATACTGTTAAAGGGGCCACCGAGCCGAAACAAGATGCCACTTTGGGGGAAAAGCAAAGTAAAGTCACTCCTCCATAGAAAAAAAAAAATCTTGCTCTTTTGGTTAGAACTTTGAGGGGATGGGATGTTGGTCTGTTTTTACTGTCCACTAGTCACAAATGAAGCCTCGTACACACAACCGTTTTTCCCGGCAGGAAAACTGCCAGGAGAGCATTTGGCTGGGAATCCCGGACGTGTGTATGCTCCCTAGCAGTTTTCCCGTCAGGAAAACAGCCGGGAATCCCGACGGGAAAATAGAGAACCTGACTCTCTATTTTCTCGTCTGAATTTCCGGCAGAGTGTTTCCTGCCGAGAAAACCGGTCGTCTGTATGCTTACCTGTGCATGGTAAACCCGCAGATGCTCGATACGACTTTGACGCATGCGCGGTAGCATACAACGATAGTGTGGGGTGTAGCAAGATGGCGGCGATGGCATCGAATGTGGTGAGCGCAGGCTTGTCGTAGTCGATAACATCACCATGAACGGTGGTTCTTTTGAATGGCCGTGTGTATGTACGGCTTGGCAAGCCAAGCTTGCCGGGAATCCCGTCAGGAAAACCAACGTTTTTTTTTTCCTGATGGGATTCTCGGCCGTGTGTACAGGGCTTAAGGCTGTATCTCCTTCAGCAAAATCTTTGCAACTGGTTTACAGACCTGTGCTTTCGTATTCCTGGGCAGCCAAGTGCAACAGCTTGCAAAGAGCAGAGACAGATTTATTACTGAAGATATGTAATAACCCGGGTCTTGGCTGTTGCTTTTCCCCTGTCTGTGTTCACCTACAGGTGATTTATATAAGAAAACCGAACACTCTATCCCTCGCTTGTGATAGACAGATACCTGCATTGTTCCTGTTCAAGCCTCCCATTTGTCTGCCTTGTTTTTCTGTTGGATTTCCCTGTGAATGACCCGGATCGGATATTGGACTATTCCCTGAACTCTGCCTGCTTTATTACTGAGGCCCCGTACACACGACCGAGTTTCTCGGCAGAATTTAGCCAGAAACTCGGTTCAGAGCTGAATTCTGCCGAGAAACCCGGCCGTGTGTACACTTTCGGCCGAGGAAGCCGACGAGGACCTCGGCGAGGAAATAGAGAACATGTTCTCTATTTCCTCGTTGTTCAATGGCAAATTTCGGCTCGCCGAGACCCTCGGCGGCTTCACAAGGAACTCGACGGGCAAAACGATGTGTTTTGCCCGTCGAGTTCCTCGGACGTGTGTACGGGGCCTCAGACTGTCATTGGATCGGATATTGGACTATACCCTGAACTCAGCCTGCCTTATTACTTGTACTGTCTTAGAACCACCATATCTGTCTGCTAAACTGCAAGTAGTCTGTTGTTTGCTTTGTTTGCTTCTGCCCTAGTGTGGTGGCCAGGCACTATAGTATTGTGTATTCAGTCCTAGAGGCAACCAAGTACCGGTAGGTCTGCTTGTCTTAAGGGAAAGGGGACTGCTATAGGTGAAGCACACAGTAGCTAGCTATACTGTAGTGTCTGACAACCTGCGTTGAGGTAGACGTGACATTCTTGACAAGATAAGACATATTTTCACCCTGATGTGTGGTAGTAATTTTGTGAACCTTCATCCAGTAAAGGGAGAGTAGAGGGCATTGTCACCGAATGTACAGGAATGTGCCTTTAGCTTTGGTGGAGCGCCAGCATCTATTGAAACGGTAGGGCCATACCTTGTATAGGATTGTCTTTTCAAAGTCCTGGTTCATGTCAGAGGGGTGAGAGGACCCGGTGAGGATGATAAGGATAAGGACATTTAGGCTGCAGAAAACCTTTTAGAGTGCGGTCTATGAACAAGTGGTCAACGTTCGAGCTGGGGATATGCTTTCGATCAATCCATGGTAATGACCCTTATGTTTGTTGTGCCCAAGTTTTTTCCAAACCTACCCAGTCTTTAAAAGCTGAGAGGACATTCCAGTCCACTATTCTGGTGAGCTGGCATGTCAAGAATAATTTTCTATGCCTTATGCACTAGGCTTACATTGGGTAAGGCCTTCTTCCAAGCTCTTTGTGGTGATGAAGAAAGTGTTAAGTCTGATCGTATAAAAATCTTGGATGAATATTTACTTTCAGTATGGCTGCCCTGCTAAACTAGGAAAAGTTTAGTTCAGTCCAATTGTTCAGATCATGATGGCTATATCGGATGAGTGGGGCATAATTGCAGTAGAGTAGAGTTATTTTAGGTCAGAAGGGAGTTGTATGCCTAGGCATAAAATCACGTTCTCCCTTCACACAAATCGGAAGTTCTGTTGGCATTGTATCATTAATGCCTGAGGGGGGAGAATTATGTTTAAGATGAATGATTTGGAACAATTTATTTTGAGATTGGATAGCCTTTGAAACTCCTGTAAAGCATTAATCAGGTTGGAAAGCATGATATGAGGTTCACTGAGGAACACTAATATGTCATTGACAAAGAACGCTGGTGTGTGTTCTCTTTTTGCTATAGTAAAGGCTTAACTCAGGATCTGCTTTGAGACATCCGCTCTAATTCATCCCAAAGGTGCTCTATCGGGTTGAGGTCAGGACTCGCTCATCTATGTCTTTATGGACTTTGCTTTGTGCACTGGTCCAAATCATTTGTTGGAGGGGCATTATGGTGTTGGGTTGTTTTTCAGGGGTTGGGCTTGGCCCCTTAGTTCCAATGAAGGGAACTCCTAAGGCCTCGTACACACGACCGAGTTTCTCAGCAAAAACCAGTAAGAAACTTGCTGGGAGATATTTTTTTGCAGAGGAAACCGGTCGTGTGTACATTTTCGCCGAAGAAACTGTCGAGAAACTCAACGAGCCAAAAAGAAAGCATGTTCTCTATTTTCTTCATGGGAATGGAGAAAATTGGCTTGTCGAGTTTCTCGACGGCTTCACAAGGAACTCGACGAGCAAAGTTTCCTGTCACCAGACTTCTTACTGTTCCTTGTGTTTGACCCGGCTTCATCTGTACCTGTCTTGGATCTCCGCCTGCCTACCTGTGACCCCTGGAATGTGTTGACTCTGCTCCTGCCTTATGTTCCTGTACCTTGCTGCCTGACTGTGTACCAGACCCGGCCTGTATCCTGACTTAGTCTCTGCCTCACATCTCCATACCTGCTCTGCTCGGCTGTTGATGACCCCCTGGCTTCCGTTACAGTTACGCCTCTGCCTGCCGTTCCAGCAACACGGAATTCCTGTCTTCAGTACCTGCCCAGTGATCTCCAGCCATTAGATCTCTGCCAAGGCCCAGCCGGAGCCATCTACTACATCGGCCCTCGTGCCACTCTGTGTCCTCCACTCCATTTTATCTCTACCAGGGGCGTTGGACAGGAGCTGCAAGAGAAGCCCCCTCTACTGTTCGATCTCCACCAAGTACGTGACAGCGTCAGCATACCAAGACCTTGCTTTTTCCCAGTTATGCTTCCCGCGCTTAGACACTGCCTTGATGGGCCAGTATTTGGCGTATTATAAATCCATTAAAGCGGATGTGCCATGGGGAAAAAAAATAAAAGCCAGCAGCTACAAATACTGCAGCTGCTGACTTTTAATATTAGGACACTTACCTGTCCTGGAGTCCAGCGCTGATCGCAGCAGAGCACGAGCGATCGCTCGTCTCTCTGCTGCTCCCCCCGCCATCCACGCTGAGGGAACCAGGAAGTGAAGCGCTGCGGCTTCACTGCCCGGTTCCCTACGGCGCATGCGCAAGTCGCGCTGCGCCCGCCGATTGGCTCACACGCTGTGTGCTGGGAGCCGAGTGTTCCCAGCACACAACGGGCGACAGACGGGAAGTCAGAAAAACCCGTCTTTCGCCCGTAGCATGTGGCCGGAAGTGGGTGCAAATACCTGTCTTTAGACAGGTATCTGCACCCCCCTCCCCCTGAAAGGTGTCAAATGTGACACCGGAGGGGGGGCGGGTTCCGATCAGAGGGACTCCACTTTAGGGTGGAGAACCGCTTTAAATCAATCAAGACATTTTGGACAATTTCGTGCTCCCTTCCATGTGGGAACAGTTTGAGGATGGCCCCTTCCTTATTCAACATGACTGCGCACAAGTGCACAATGCAAGGTCCATAAAGACATGGATGAGCGAGTTTGGGGTAGAGGAACTTGACTGGCTAACCTGACCTCAACCCGATAGAACATCTTTGGGATGAATTAGAGCAGAGACTGTGAGCCAGGCCTTCCCATACAACATCAGTGCCTGACCTCACAATTGCGCTTCTGGAAAAATGGTCAAACATTCCCATAGACACTCTTCTAAACCTTGTGGACAGCCTTCCAAGAAGAGTTAAAGCTGTTATAGCTGCAAAGGGAGGGCCAACTCAATATTGAACCCTACGGACTAAGACTGGGATGCCATTAAAGTCCATAAGCGTGTAAAGGCAGGCGTCCCAATACTTTTAGTATATAATAACATTTATTATATATATTACTTGGACTTGTGCCACAATCACGTGCAAGCATTTCTTGTGCAGAGAAAAGTGCTATTACAGAAGAAATCCACATTTTGGAAAAAACTATTTTTTGTTTATTTTTTGTTTTTTAATAATTTTTTTTTTTTTTCTGTTCTACGGTTTATAAATTTCACAAGTCTAATGGGAAGTGTCCTCATCCCATTCGCTGATTTAAAGCAAAATTGTTAAAATCTATTGTGTTCTAGATTGGCTCAGCCACCCAACAGACCATGATGTCACCCCTTGGCATTCCGCTGTTAGCAGATGGCTTACCTTTAAATATTTTCCAATATGTTAACAGATCAAAAGGCAACAGAACACCACTGGAGAGGTAATTGTCTGCTCTGCTGGGGGTAGCTGGGATTTGTGCTGTAGGTAAACAAAGTCTTCTGCCCTTTCTGTACATAGAGTGGGCGACATTTCTCCACACTTTGAAGATAATCACCCTTCATATCTTTTCCAGGCTTCAAAAAGATTTTTTTTGTGCCCAGTACGGTATGCATCCAGGTAAAGTGGTAAGAAGTAAACTTGCTTCAAAATGCAAAGGTTACAACAAATGAGGAGAAACAAATAACCGTTTAAAGTGACCTTTACTATTCCCTTTGCTATGCCATCTGACTGTCTATGGAACTGTTGTAAGTTATGACCATCTGATTTTACCAAACTCAGTTTGGCAGTAACATTTTTGAATCTGTGTTCACTCATATTTCAATGTAATATCCATGTTTGAGGAGCCAAATCCTCCGGGGCTGAAGTGGTTAAAATAAAGAAAATACTCTGTGCTAAAATTAATGCTAATATTAGTAATTATGTTAGCACACAAAAGCATCTTACACAGTGCCATTGGCTAACATAGCTTTGTTTATTAACAAAGCCATGTGAAACTGTCATTTTTATTTTCAACCGTGCCATTTTTTTGCGATTCGGCACTGCGTCGCTTTAACTGACAATTGCACGGTCGTACGACGTGGCTCCCAAACAAAATTGATGTCCTTTTTCCCCACAAATAGAGCTTTCTTTTAGTGGTATTTGATCACCTCTGTGGTCTTTATTTTTTGCACTATAAACAAAAATAGAGCGCAAATTTTTAAAAAAAAATCAATATTTTTTACTTTTTGCTATAATAAATATCCCCACAAAATATATAAACGAACACAGTTTTTCCTCTAGTTTAGGTCGATACGTCTTCTTCTACATAGTTTTGGTAAGAAAATAAAATCACAATAAGCGTCTATTGATTGGTTTGCGCAAAATAGGGGATAGATTTATGGCATCTTTATTAATAATTTTTTTTTACTTGTAATGGCGGCGATCAGCGATTTTTATTGTGACTGCGACATTATGGCAGACACATTGGACACTTTTGCTATTTTGGGACCATTCACGTATTTTTTTTCACAAGAAAGGGACCATTCACATTTATACAGCGATAAGTGCTGTAAAAATGCACTGATTACTTTGTAAATGACACTGGAAGGGAAGGGGTTAACCACTAGGGGGTGAGGTGTGTCCTAGGGAGTGATTCCAACTGTGTGGGGGCTGGGCTTACTGTGACACGACACTGATCGCATTTGATTCAATGCTACAAAATGATAATGGCTTTGTGGGGTGGGGGGTTGTAAAGATACAATGGGAGACCTTTCTAGGGAATTTGGACATGGAAGAATGAGCAATGAGGACCTTACAACAGGCTTTGCACACAGATACTACTAGATGGTCCTTTTAAATAATCTGCTTTACAAGTGTCGGTCTACAAACCACAACAAGACAGGTTTCCCAGCCAAATTGTGTTTTGTGGGCTTTGCTATGCCATAGCAAGACAGAAAGGCAAATGTGTCCTTGTCACCTCCAAGTTAAATTATAAAAAAAATATATTATTAAGGGGGCAGCATAGGCACCCAGCACCTTGCATGTCCTGCATTATTTATTACAGATCAGCTAAGGAACTGACACTGGATAAATAATGCAGGCCAACACGTAGAAACTCAAACTGAACATCGCATAAAATGCGCAGCCATTATATCCATATTGAGACGAGCCAAGCCTAGCAAAATTGAGGACGGCTGTACCGGAATGGAGAACACAATAAAAGATTAATGTGGATATTTGATCTCTGTCCAACAGCTACATCATATATCGCCAAGCAACATATTCACATCTTAAAAAGTCTTCTAGAAACGTTGTGTTTTTCTACCCGGTGCCGAAGACCTCCTTTTAACACATTCACTGGAAAGCGGTAAGAAAAATAACCAAACTGTACATTTTGTTTTTACTTATTTTCCAATGATTTTATAAAGCTCAAAACCAAACTCCAGCCAAAATGTTTTTTTTTTTTTCATTTTGGATAGAGTGGGTAAGGGTTGGGGTCTTTTTCTTGTTCTTATACACAGCTCTGTCCATATTAGGAAGATTTATCCAGCTTCCTGTGTGCATAGGAAGTGATAAGGAAATCTCTCCATTGGGGATGGCAAAAAAAACACACGCACATTAACCACTTCCCGCCCGCCCAACGTCATATGACTTTGCAGACTTTGAGTGGGGATATCTGAATGATACTAGGCATTGGGGCCGGTGCTACCACTAGGCAAACATGCTGCCTAGGGTGTCTGGCCACTGGTGTTCCTACTCTCTTCTGTACAGCAACCAACTAAGAGCACCGCATCTTTAAGGCGGCGTAGCGTATCGTATTTACGATATGCCATCGTAAGTTAGATAGGCAAGTACTGTATTCACAAAGTATTTGCCTCCTAACTTACGGCGGCGTAGCGTAAATGTGGCCGGCGTAAGCACGCCTAATTCAAATGAGGATGGGGGGGCGTGTTTTATGTTAATTACTCGTGACCCGACGCGATTGACGTTTTTTACGAACGGCGCATGCGCCGTCTGTGTACATATCCCAGTGTGCATTGCTCCAAAGTACGCCACAAGGACGTATTGGTTTCGACGTGAAGTAAATTACGTCCAGCCCTATTTACGGACGACTTACGCAAACAACGTAACATTTTCAAATTTCGACGCTGGAACGACGGCCATACTTAACATTGACTACGCCTCCTAGGGGGCAGCTTTATCTTTACGCGCCGTATCTCTTACGGAAACGGCGTATCTTTACTGCGACGGGCGCATGTACGTTCGTGAATCGGCGTATCTAGTCATTTACATATTCTACGCCGAACTCAACGGAAGCGCCACCTAGCGGCCAGCCTAAAAATTACACTTTAAGATACGACGGCGTAGGAGACTTACGCCGCTCGTATCTTAGCCTAATTTAGGCGTATCTGGTTTTCAGAATACGCTTAAATTAACGGCGGCGTAGATTCAGAGTTACGTTGGCGTATCTACTGATACGCCGGCGTACATCTTTCTAAATCTAGCTATAAGTCTCAGCATCAGGCAGCCGCCTCTCCATTCACACATGGCGTCAGAGGCGCAGCGGCGACGGAGGACTCTGTCTGTGTCCCAACTCCTGAATGGAAGCAAGCAAACATTTATTGATGGGCGCTGGTAGGCTGCATTTTATGTGCGCTGGTAAGCTGCATTTGATGGGTGCTGGTGAGGCTGCATTTGTTGGGCGCTGGTAAAGCTACATTTGATGGGCGCTTGTAAGGCTGGGATTGATGGGCGTTGCTCAGGCTGCATTGATGGGTGCTGGTGAGGCTGCATTGATGGACGCTGGTGAGGCTGCATTTGATGAGCGCTGGTGAGGCTGAATTTTATGGGTGCTGGTAGGCTGCATTTGATGGGTGCTTCATTAAAAAGATGGGGTATACATGAGTAGGCAAAAGGGGTGGAGCCAGGGGGGACGGCAAAATGAGGTTTCGCCTAGGCCTAGGGTGTCAAAAATCCTTGCACCAGCCCTGCCAGGCATCATTCAGATATCTTCTTTTAGAGCCGGTGAGTCCCTTCACCGTAAGAACAATCATTGATCGTTCTTACAGGCAGCGGGAGGGGACACCTCCTTCTACAGACTCACCCGTGCAATAGGTCAGCCTGGGAAGGAACTGACTGCCGCTGGATGTTGACAATAGAGATTTCCAGCGGGCCAGATGGTCCCCGAAGTCTCTATGATCGTTCTGAGGCCGGGTGCGATGTTCCAACGTCACGCCCTGCCTCTGCATTTTTTTTATTTATTTTAAGGCTTCCCAGCCTAAAGGCGAGATGTGGGGACTTCTAGGCACCAGATCTCACTGTAAAGAGGACCCGTCATGCCATATTCCAAGTACAAGGGATGTTTACATGTTTAAATCTAAACTGCAGAAAAATAACCATGATATCTGGATTCGTCTCAGGAAATATGAATTCATGAAATTCAGTCTGAATCAAACATCTTTAGAATCTTCCTGTGCTGGTGTCTGCAGTCTCCATGCCTGCTTTAGTTTCATCGTCCCCATTGCAGGTGATTTCTTACTTCCTCAAAGCTTCTGCCAATTTAGCAGCCCCACCAGACAGGAGATATCCTGCATTAAGGTGTCAGTCCAAATGTGTCTGGGGGTCCCAACCTGGCAGGGGTTCAGCGTCAACGTCCATAATTGCTTGTGGCAAGAACTAGTAAATACTGGGCAACTCCTTGGATTCAGTGCCTCAGACCTCCATTAGTCTGGTAACATGGAGGAACCTTGACTATTGTCACAGTTTTCTAAAGATTTATCCACTTACGCATCAGGAAGTACTGTCTGTCTCGCGGAATAGCAAACATCTTTCATGAAACAGACAATTCTCTGAAAGACAAAGGCAGAGTTTTACAAAATGTGAAACAATGGCAATAATGATGCCATGCAATGATCATTATATACGAATAATGCTGAAAAGCTGCAGGCATTCATCATTTTCAAAACTGCTAATCTGACGTTGTGCTATGTATGATAAAAGTATAACTGTTCTATTCTTGTAAAAGGAAACGTGCTGAAAGAAATGATTTTACAATATATCTCCAGCTAAATAATATTTTTTTTAGGTTTGGAAATAAAGGGGACCCCTGTCAGCCTTTACTGGTCTCTCTGGCTTAGTTGAGGATTTTGAGCATTTTTTTTAGAGGGAATCCCTCATATTTATTAGTACAGATTTATTTTGCCTTCATGTTCTGTTGAGTATTTTGGCATGTGGTGTTGCTCACATCCTTTTTTTATCAAACTCTATTCTATCTGACACCCGTCACCTAGACAGGAAGATAAGGTACATCTTCCCATTAGAGAAAAGACAACAATTAAAGCTAAACTCTAAGAACACAGCTAAATAAACTGATAGGTAACATATGTGGGAGCTGTTTTGCCTGCCAACGGATTTGTGTTTTTATCTATCCAATCTTGAAATGTACTACTCCAATGCACAGCCCTGTCTAGCAAAGAAGGGTACTTGATCTTTCTTTGTACACTTCTTCCATAAACCAACAGAGACGTATTGGTGCCCATGGCAGGGCCATCTTTTATATGGTTTGGGCCCTGGGCAAACATTTTTTTGGGGCCCCCCCAATGTAATTTTGCTCTTTACCCCCATGCCATGCCATGCCATGTGTAAAATAGAAGAACTTTCTAAAACACTGACCAGACCGCATGCCATGTGTAAAACAGAAGAACTTTTTAAAACACTGACCAGACCTGCACCTGCAATGCATGCCATGTCACATGGCATGCATTGCAGGTCTGGTTAGTGTTTTAAAAAGTTCTTCTAATTTACACATGGCATGGCATGGGGATAGGGATCGGGAGCCAGGGGAGGAGAAAAACGACCTTACCTTGTCCTGTCTTGGCAAGCTCAGCTCCAGCCTCCAATCAATTCTCCACCGTCCACAGTGACAGTCTGACACACACTGCTAGTGCTAATCTAGTAGTTTCACTTGACTGAGCATAACAAGCAGGAACCACCAGGCAGCTGCACTCCACTCCGCGGTCTCACTCTGATCTCTCACTTCTCCTCCCCTGCTCCTCCGATCAGGTACACTGGTCACTGAACACTGCGCACGCTGCACGCATAGCAAGGGGCAGGGCCAGAGCGTCAGTTGAACTCAAGGCCCCGCCCACCCGCGGCCCCGCCCGCTTCAGCTCCTCGATCTAAAAAAAATGGGCAGCACGCGGGCTTAACGGGAGGCTCTGTTTTGGGCCCCTAACAGTGACAGGGCCCTGGGCAGCTTCCCCATTTGCCCTGCGGTAAAGACGGCCTGGCCCATGGTATCCAAAGAACAGTCCTTTACTCTTCCCATAAACCAGGCCAAGAGTGGAATTCCTAACACTCAAACTTTCCCATGGAGGGTCAAGTGATTGACATCGGCTGATGCAGACTCCACAAGGGTGCACACACCTTAATAGTTCATTCACTTACCATCCCAGATTCTCACACAATTATGCAATTGTCCAAAAGGATATTGCCTTTTTGGTATAGTTCTGTGGTGACTGGGGAGGGTGAGCCCCACGGCCACACACATGCGCTTGATGGTTAGCTACTTGGTTCTTGGGGCTAGGAGCCCAGGGTCAGGTGGTATTAACCCTTAGTGAGGGCCAGATGGTATTAACCCTCTCTGTCACGTGACGCCACTGTAGTCTTGGAATACCCCGGGAAACTACAGCTCCGGGGGCCTCCGTATCCCCGCTAGTTAGGATGGTAATAACACAGTCCACAACAGGGGTTAAAACAACGAAGGCTTTACTGGCATGAAGGCAGGTGTCAAAATCTTCACAGCGTTTAAACAGAGTGTCAAAATGTTCTGCAGGCAGTCTCTAGAGGATCACACGGCTGATAATGCTTGAGCTTAGCTGATCATATATATACTCGGCTGCAAAAGCCGGATTAGTAATTCAGGGCCTATGCTTAACTAGGCTGAAAAATAGATACACTTACTGAAGTGTCTGTAGACTTGAGGCTTTTCGCCGGAATAACAGATTGATCCGATAAATGAGCTGAAGTACTGGTTCTGTAATGTTTAGGGATACTCCACTCTTTGCTGTATTTTCTCCTGAACTGGAGGCTTCTGGCCTGCACTGCTTCTCTGACTGTGTTTTGCTCTGCCAGGAACTGTGTGTAGTCTAGACTGGCTTAAACAGGAAGTACAATCCCTTATAAGGGCCTGATGAGACTGAAGCCCATTGGTTGAGAGCTGTGGATCATAGAGACTGACCTGTAGTATAACACAACACAATAAGGTCTTGTCTAGCACTTAGTCCTCCCGACTCTAATACACTCTGACTGAACATGAGATGGTAATACACTCTGACTGAACATGAGATGGCTAACTAAACCTCTTAAAGCTATACACACCTAATAAACGTATTATCAACCATAACAGTATAAATCACATCATAACTAGCTGAGTCCCTGCAGGGGAGACCCCACAAGCAGAGGGCCTCAATCTGACAGGGCCTACAGCAAATACCTGTACTGGGACACCACAAACCCCACTACTAAACAGAAGTCGTCCTCGACGATTAAGGCACTGACGGATTGAGGAATGAGGTGACCTTGGGGCCACTAGAAATCCTGAGGCATTTGTACACCAATGTCCTTTCCAGGTTCTTTGGGAAAAAATAAACATATACGAACAGGACCATATGATAAGTCCTGAGGCATTATACACATAAATGTCCCTTGCAGGCTTATTAGATAAAGCGAGATCATTATTTTGTGCAGGTAAGTGGTTATCTGGGTCCCAGACAGAATACATATCTGTTAAACGTTATCACTCAGTTTTGAACAGTATATTATTGTTAGATGACACTTTTAAGACTGACCAGGTTTTGGATTGGGCTGCCGGAGGCTTTCTACCCAATGCCTTGGCTACTGGGGCCCTTAGGCTATTAGCTCTTCTCCCCAGAACACACTTTAATATTTGCTAGACATTTTTATTCTATGTCTGAAGTACACAATTAGACATTCCTTATAGGATACCCTTCTCTTTTTGTAGTGCTTAAGTGAGGGATAGGAGACTTACTGGCCAGGTATGTTCCTATACACTAAATAAGGTAAGTAAGTAACCAGTGACATATTAGTTAGTAATGACGTATACTTGAGATATATACTAACTGAGGTGTATGTAGTCTATCTACATGTACTGTATGTATAATTAATGGATTAATCCCTATACCTTGCTGGGGGATATCCGAAATTAGATCTGGTGGATCTACGCAACACCATTTCTGAGTTTTCTGGAGCACTGTTTTCTCCTTGAACACTTGCTTCTTCTGGACTGACAGCTGCACCTTCATCTTGGACAATGGGGGCCTGTGATGGCTCTTGACTTATGGAGCTTTGTCCCACATTAGAAGGTTCTGATGGGACTGCAGCAGGTGAGCGGATGGCTGGAGTAAACTCTGGAGCTTCTGGTGCCAAGACTGAGGTTGATGGAATGGAACTGATTGGCACATAACCAAAGAAGACGTTTTGGTCAGAAGGGAAGAGAGGATCATCTTCGAACATCAGGAGTGGCCTCTCAGGCTCAACTGGCTTGGTGGGCTGCACTTGTGCTGGCTGAACTGGAGGTGGAAGACTTGGTGGTGCAGAAGGAGGTACCAACACAGGCAGGTTCCCTTTGTGACACAGCTTGATCCGGTTTCGGTGGACAACTTGAGGTTCATATCCGGCTTTTTGAACTGAGTAGACATCAGAGTCCGGATAAGGGATGGAAATCACTGTGTATGGTTCAGTTTCCCAAAGGGAGTCCAACTTATGGGTTCTAGGATGCTTCTTCAGCCAGACTTTATCACCAACTTGCAACGGCTGGGCAGAGGCATGGCGGTTGTAGTCCTGTTGCTGCCTATAGTGTGCCTCGCCCATCTTTTTGTTGACTATCTCTCTCGCTTCCTGAATCCTTTTCTGATGTTCCGAGACCTACTCCGAAGAGGCTTGGGGGGAGTGGTTGAAAGGTGCTTGAAGTCCAAAGACCCTGTCTTTAGGCAGTTGACCGTGTCGGCCCATCATGAGGTAAAATGGAGTATAACCAGTGGAACAGTGGATGGTATTATTGTAGATTTCCAACAGTTCGGGCATTAGTTGAGGCCACTCTTCAGGTCGGGATACAGAAGCCGCCCTCAGCATGTGGATAAACACCTGGTTGATCCTCTCACAGAGTCCATTCCCTTGCGGATAATAGGCAGTGGTCCTGAGTTTCTTACAAGCATGGAACTGGCACAATTCTTGAAACAGTTGGGCCTCAAAGGCCGGACCTCGGTCGGACAAGACAGTTTCAGGACATCCAAGTATCTGTACCCAATGGGTGTAGAACATCTGGGCTGTTGTCTTGGCTGTTAAGTCTTTGACTGGCACAACCACTACCCACTTGGAATAGTGATCCACCATGGTGAGAGCATATGAATACCCGGACCGGGTAGGTGACAGCTTGACATGATCCAAGGCGACCAATTGGTTGGGCCTCTCGCTCTGAATGGAATGGAGAGACCATTCTTGGTGATATTGCAGACTGCACACTCACTGCACCACTTTTCAACGTCGCTCCTCATTCCAATCCAGTAGAACCGGCGTCGGATGGTGGCTTCTGTTTTATGGACCCCAAAGTGTCCTGACTGGTCGTGGTAGGCATTCAATACCATGGCGGCATCTCTCCGAGGGATCAGAATTTGGTGTAGCCTTTCACCCGACACTGGGTCCAAGAAGTTCCTGTACACCATTCCTTTGTGCACAAATAGTCTTTTCCTCTGACGCCACAATCGCTTCAATTCGTAGTCATTCTGGCCCCGTCGTAACCGGGGAGGTACCCTCCTGATCAATAAATACTCCTGCAGATCTCCCATAGTCTGACTTTCTTCCTGTAGGGTCCTCCAGGTATACAGGTCTTCCTGGATTGCTTTAGACCCAGATTCACTCCCCTCGCGGGTGACGACCACATCCTGATTCACGAATCTTTGATAGAAGGGAGGCATCTCCACATCTTCCCGCTTGTCCTCCACTGGGGGATCTTCGCCAGGAGCCATGCGTGATAGCACATCCGCATTAATATTAGACTTGCCACTTCGGTACTTGATAGAGAAGTCATAGTTGGCCAGTCTGGCGGCCCATCTTTGCTCAAGGGCACCTAGTTTAGCGGTGTTCAGGTGAGCCAGGGGGTTATTATCGGTGTAGACCGTGAATGAGGTGGCTGACAAATAGTCCTTAAATTTTTCGGTGACTGCCCACACGAGGGCCAGGAGCTCTAACTTGAAGGAACTGTAGTTGGAATCATTCTTCTCAGCCCCTCGCAGATTCCGGCTGGCGTAAGCTATCACCCTCTCTTGTTTTCCCTGCATCTGGGACAAGACTGCTCCGAGTCCTTCGAAGCTGGCATCTGTATACAGTCGGAAAGGCTGAGTATAATCCGGATAGGCCAGGATGGGAGGCTCTGTCAATAGATGTTTTAGAGCCTGGAAGGCCACCTCTTGCTCTTTGGCCCATTCCACAGGCAGCTTGCCATTATAGTTCCCCTTCGCCGTGCCTCGCAGGAGAGAGGTCAATGGCTCGGCAATTTGTGCAAAATGAGGAATAAAGCGGCGGTAATATCCTGCAAATCCTAAGAAACTCTGAATATCCTTAACGGTGCGTGGGATAGGCCAATTCTTGACAACTTCGACTTTAGCTGGATCAGGTTGGACCCCTTCGGCACTGACGACGTGGCCCAGGTAATGTACTTGTGGCTTGAGTAGGTGGCACTTGGAGGGTTTGACTCTCAGACCATGCTGGATCAGTACTTGGAAGACGTCGGACAGGTGAGTCAAATGTTCCTGATAGGATTTGGAATACACAATCACGTCATCCAGGTAGAGTAGGACACTCTGGAAGTTAAGGTGTCCCAGACATCTCTCCATCAGCCGTTGAAAGGTAGCTGGGGCATTGCACAGCCCAAAGGGCATACTTTTAAATTTGAAAAGACCCATGGGGGTGACAAAGGCTGTTTTCTCCCTGTCTTCGACGGCCATGGGCACCTGCCAGTATCCGCTGGTCAGATCCAATGTAGAGAAGTAGGCCGCAGAACCCAGCGCGGTGAGTGACTCCTCAATCCGGGGGAGAGGGTATGCGTCTTTATGGGTGATGTCGTTCAATTTCCTGTAATCAACACAGAAACGGATGGTCCCATCCTTCTTCTTAACTAACACCACGGGTGCTGCCCAGGGACTCTGGCTCTCTTGTATTACATCCGCCTCCTTCATGTCGGTTAACAGTTTCATTGACGGTTTGGTACATGCCTGGTGCCACAGGCCGATGCCTTTCCTTGATGGGGGGTTTATCGCCGGTCAGGATTCGATGCTTAATCATGGAGGTTTTTCCAAAATCGGTTGGGTGTTTGCTGAAGGCACTCTGGCACTCCTTCACCACCTAATGACCCCTTCGACTTGTTCTGGTGGGGTGAGAGATCCTCCTATTTGCAGTTGGCGCCACCAAGGTTCTGGAGAATTTTCGGTAGCCCTTGACACGGTTTGGGCACTCAGCTGTTGGGCCGCCTTCCGTGAAGAGAGTATGTCACTGGAGTCCAAGAAAACAAGTTGGGCCACTGGAGTGTACTTTGGTAGAGTGGTGGCTACGCCGGACAAATTAACTAGGCGGACTGGGACCCGTCCATTCACCACCGTCACTAGGCTCCTTGCAGCTCGGACCAAAGGAAAATCTTCAGATTGTATGGGCTCCAGTAAGGCCTGATAGTCCTGATTCCTTACACCAGGGCGCGCCCAACACCACAAAATTGTCTCTGTGTTCGGCTGCAGGGTCACGGGCCTCATGTCTTGGATCCGAACTTTACCGATTTCTCCTCTCCGGTTCGCGAACTTCTGTTCTGCTTTCAGAATTTTGAGATGGTGTTGCGCAGTCCTCTGACCTGAGGAAGACATGTGGGGGAGAGAGGCATGCAAGGCATCCAAAATATCACTGAAGCAATGTCTCATTATATTCATCCCCAATATAAACTCTGTGGCCCCTGGTACCATGACATTAGTGACAATTATACCTTGACCTCTAAGTGTGTGACCTCTCAGCTGAATAGTGGGCTCCCAGTACCCATGTCTGGGAATTGGTTTCCCGTCCCCTGCCAGGACACTAAAATCCATATCATCTGGTTCACACAATGAATCGACATTCCAGTACCTATAGAATAGGCCCTTAGAGATGGTAGACACCTGCGAGCCTGTATCAATCAGGGCCTGCAGTTGGACACCATCTATGGTAACATTTACATAGGGGCAGGATGCAATGTATAAGGACTGTCCTGAGTATATTGGCTCTTCTGCTGGACCTGTGATTCGTTTTCCTGAGGGCCGGTCCTCGACCTCAGGGGACGCCCGTTTAAAGCCCAGCATTGCATCTTCCAATGACCGGGTTTGTCACAGAAATCACAGTAAGGCCTACTAGAGGGTCCCGAGCGAGGCCCGCTAGAACGGGGAGGAGGGGCAGGAGTAGGTCTCCTAGTCTCTGGAGGCTCTCTAAGTACCCGAGTGGTGTGATTAGCCAACTCCTTTACCACTTGGGTAAGCTGGGCAATATCTTGTCTAACCTCTTGAATCTCAGTAATTGTAGTGGAGGCCGGGAGGACAGCCACGGGTGCGGGGGCTGGTGGTAACAGTGGTGCAGGGCACGCCGCCGCACCTATGGGTTCCGTTTTAGGGTCAGGATGCTCCTCGGGGCTTGCCCCCTGCTCTATAACTTGAAGGGCTAGGCGCTTAAAGGCAGTCGCTTAGGGCCCCCCAAATTACTAGAGGCCCCGTCACCCCGCTTCTCACTTCTCAGGTCACTGTCATTTCAGACAGCAGAACACCCCCTCCCCCCACTTCTCAACTTTAATGTGACATGTTACTGTCGGCAGCGCCCCCCACCTTTAATATGACATGTCACTTTGCTTAGGGCCCCAGGGAGGTCAGGATCGGCACTGGGTACAGGGGTGCAGGAGCCGATAAAAGCCGAACATTGGCCTGCTGTACCTCATTTGAAAAACAAAGACAGGGGGCGCTAATGAGAAAAATATTAAATAAATAGTGAAACCAAATAGACGAAAAATCACAAAAATACACAATACAGTCTCAAATAAGTGCAATATATAACAACTATCCACATGGGGATATAGATGAAATAGGTGCAATGATGCAATTACTTGCATAGACTTGAAGCATACAAAAAAAGTATCAAAGTGTCCAAAAAAATTGAAATAAAGTGTTCAAAGGTTTCTTGTAATCCGCACTGTGCATGCAATAGAACAAAAAGAGGGTTTCCACCTTCACCGATAAGACACCCAGATAGTGCTAAATAAGGATGGCTCCTTACCACAAATTATTGACCTTTCTCGCTAGATAAAAGGTCAGAAAAAACTTGTTGTCACCATGGACAGATTAAAGACACCTGGAGTTTTCCTGTGGATCAGCTTGTCAGAGCGTCACAAGGCATAAAAAGAGAGAAAGATACCGCCATGGCATAATAACGTTTTATTAAAATGACAACGTAAAACACAGTGCCGAGTGGCCCCTTACTTTGGGTGGTGCCTTCGTCCCGGCACTGAGGCTATAGGCTTGTAGGTCGAATGAATGAGTGGAGATGCGTCCGTGCTGGGGAGGCTAACAGCGTGCGCTCCACCTCTCACTGCTGAGAAACCAGCTCTTTGCTCTCAAAGACCAACACTATCTGTGTGTCCCAGGGCAGACTTTGGCCTGAGATACGGGGGTGCAGGAAACAAGCCAAAGTGTCCTTGGGCCTTTTCGGCCTTTTTCAGTGCTCTCTGGCGCCCCCCACCTCTGGCCGCATTCAGTATTGCATCCCATTGAAGTCAATGCGGAACGAATGCGGAATGGCAAAACTCGCTTTCATATGCGAGTACTTTGGATTACGAGCATTCTCCTGGAACGGATTATGCTCGTAATCTAAGGTTCAACTGTATATAGATTAAGAAAGAAGGTACTTAGATATTTTTTCATTAAAATTATTACAGTGCCATCATCCACATACAGAAAGAAAAGGGATAATGTATATTCAAAAGTGTGTGTTTAGTATCACTTTAAAGTACGGTATATTGTTAAAAATAAGTGCCACATCCCTAAATCCCCGAATGCTTTAGGACACTGGGGACAGTGTCATTTCAAGTAGGGGGAGTATGTAGCGCCCCCTTACTTTCAGTATGGGCACTTTGCTAAAGTTAGTGGGGAATGGGAGAGTTATTTTGCTCCCATTCACAATTTGTTAAATTGCAGGGCTGCTGTCCTTTCAGAACTGGCTTGTAGGTCAGTCTGCGTTTCAGGGGTGCGTTTCCACCCCTGGGCGGCAGTTGGCGCTAGAGGGGTTCTGGCAGAGCCACTTTTGCCCAGCAGCCAATTAGAGGAGTTTTTCCCTCGCTGGGCGTGCTGGGGAAGGGTATATCTGGGGCAGACGCCATAGATTCTAGGAGTACGATTCCTCAGATTTTGAGCTTTGGTCGGGTGGTTCTCAGACGCATGGCAGTGATCTGCCCGACCACCTTTTCGAGCCCCGGTTTCCTGCACAACAGGGCTTTGGGGAATTTCGGGCCTCTACGAAAAAGAGGAGAAAGAAGCGCCCTGCCCGGAATGCACCTTGTGAGTCTGGTGCGGCATGTTTACCGCGAGGAGCTGGTGAGTCCGTTACTGTGTGTTTTTTTTTCCTTAGACTCACCGCTCCTCCAACCCGTGTAATTCCCGTCCTATGCGGGTGCCCGATGTTTGTACTGTCCGGGCCCCTGTGTGACTAAATGGGTCAGTGGGTGTGTTGCCTGACCCTTTCACCCTGAAAGGAGGTTTTGGACAAGGACTTTGCCCCACTCCGTTTTGTACTTTTTCTCCCAGTTTCCCCTTCCCCCCTGCTCCTCCAGATCCACATGGACATGTTTGTGAAGAACTCTTGGGAGGGGTTTGGGTTCAGTCAGTTAGAGTGGGACCCTGCCAACTTCTTTATCGCAGCTTGGAAAATTCAGCAAGGAAAAATAACTATTTTTCCATTTTTTTTTCATTTCCCTTTGCTGCTACTTTTTCACTTTTGAATTTTGAACTGCCGCAGTACCAGCGCACTGACCGCTAGGGGCAGTGTTCTGCACCGTTACTTTGCAGAGAAAAAAAAATGTTAAGTCTTATACTTTATATTTGTTGCACAGAGCAGAGTATTTCTCCTACAGCACTTACACCTTAGGACTCCTCGGGAGGAAGGGAAACTTTGCGTTCGGATGTGAGCGTACAGTTTCAATTCTGACCCTGAAGTTTGTAAATAAATAGGAAATTATTTTGATATCTCAGAATGTATATTATATAGTTTGTATGTTTTCTTTTATATCTTTCCTATACAGGTTCTTCTGGACCCACCTACTATCAACACTGCAGAGAATGGGCAGCTAGATAGCTAGGGTTGTGTATGTCTGTATGTCTTATATATTAGTAGTATTGTAGCATAATGTTTTATAACTATGTCTCTTTTCCTACTTTCCTATCTGATTTGCAGTATCAGGCCAGCATTCGGGCTCAAATGCTTTAGGACACTGGAGACAGTGTCATTTCAAGTGGGGGGAGTATGTAGTGCCCCCTTACTTTCAGTATGGGCACTACGCTAAAGTTAGTGGGGAATGGGAGAGTTATTTTGCTACCATTCACAATTTGTTAAATTGCAGGGCTGCTGCCCTTTCAGGACTCGCTTGTGGGTCAGTCTGTGTTTCAGGGGTGTGTTTCCACCCCTGGGCGGCAGTTGGCGCTAGAGGGGTTCTGGCAGAGCCACTTTTGCCCAGCAGCCAATTAGAGGAGTTTTTCCCTTGCTGGGCGTGCTGGGGAAGGGTATATCTGGGGCAGACGCCATCGATTCTAGGTCCTTTTTTCGCAGGTTCCAAATTCCAGGTGCGGCATCCACCTTCAGGGTGCGCGCATCCATGGACCCTGCCACCATGGCCTACCTGGCCGGAGTTGCGCACCATGCGGAACTTCATCCTGATGATGAAAGGGGCCCCAGCGACTTGCTGGGTCCCAACCTTTGCTGAGAGGATCCCAAGCTGAGATCTGTGCGGTGGGGAATCGGCTCAGGGAGAACCCTGAGAGAGGTTATCTAGGAGGCCTGAACGAACCATCGGGGATCTGGTCACCACGATACTGACAGGTACATTGCAGCTGTCAACCGGTGACCTTAACTGAATTTACTGGGAGGATTCGCTCAATCCAATCATTACACCCTAAATCGCTAGGCCTGTGGCAGAGGTCCAGAGTCAGGCCTGTGGCAGAGGTCTGTTCCTCCCAGCGATTTGCAAGTGACACTTCGGCTGTCAGACTTGTGGCAGAGGTCTGTCCGGGGGCACTTTACCCACTCTGGCTAGAGTGACAACGAACTGATCTCGTTATTACAAAGAGCAGGACTGCTCTTTTCATATCCAAGGCCTGATACTAAAATTGCTCTTATGCTTCATCAACCTTTCCTGTCTTGTCTTATGTTGATGTTGGCCGTGTTGGGCCTTGGAATAAAGCATTGAAGAAAACCCAATTGATGACTGGACCTTCACTCATTGCCTCAACTCACTAGTACCACCCCTATACACCCTACAATGTAACTTAATACGCCAATCCCACAAACAACCAGCGGCTCCTGCCGGGGTAACGCTACACCTAATTTAGGGACGTGGCACTTAAAAAATTATACATTTTGATTTGGTTTGTTAAAAATATTCATAGTCCAAAGACATTGTCTAATCCCGCTGGTCATAAGCATCATTATAGGTTTATTAAACTATAAAATACATGCATTGCTTAAACCAGTACCTTCAGATATCTGCTTAGGATTCCTCAGTATTCTAAAGCTGCCAAATAGAACAGTATACACTCCAATGAAAACAGTAACCAAATATAAAGGAAAATAATAAAGCACCTCTCACTTTGGTGTACGAAAGGAACTTTAAGCTAATACAATAAACAAATTGGCCAGCTAAAGACGCCCTTACATGAGTGTGAAAGTCATGAATGTGCCAGGTCAGCAGCTGTCTGAAGACCTCTGTTCACCCCATGATGCACCTCTGCCTGTTTTTGGCTGGATTGAATACTGTTATGCAAAGTCTACTATTTTTAGTCTAGAGTATGTTTATTGGGGGTTACAAAGGGTACAAATGCAAAGAGATGTCTGAATGGCGCCAGTGACCAGTGGGCATCCTCCTGTGTTCAGTAAGCAGCAGGGCAGCCACTTGGCATGGGACCTGGAAGTGAAGATCACTGGAGTAGTGGCGTATATTGCAATGAATTTCAGCTTCCAGGGTGATCCCACAGGTATAGTATATACATCAGTGGCAGCTGGTGCTCAAATTTTTTTGGGGGGGCGCAAACAAACTTAAAAAAAAAAGAGTGGCGTGGTGGCGTTACTGCGTGCCTCCCAGACGACGTTTCGTCACAAATTATGTTCTCAATGGGGAGTGGAGAATGTGCCCATCAATTGCTGCCAGTGTGCTCATCAATTGCCACTACTGTGCCCATCAATTTCTGCCAGTGTGCCCATCAATTGCTGCCAGTGTGCTCATCAATTGCTGCAACTATACCCATCAATTGCTGCCAGTGTGCCCATCAATTGTCGCTACTGTGCCCATCAATTGCTGCCAGCGTGCCCATCAATTGCCGCTACTGTGCCCATAAAATGCTGCCAGTCTGCATCCCCCCTGCCCGCCTGGCATTTACCTGTCTCGGTGGGGCAGTGGGTCACGGCGACGATGTCCTCCTCGCTCCTCAATGTCTCTTCCCATCCTCTCTTCCTGTCCTCTGCTATGATTGGATGCCTGATAGGTGTCCAATCACAGCACCTATCGTTTCAGCCTAACAGGTAATAGGCCTAAGCACCTGATTGGCTGAGAGGCGGTTCAGTGTTAGGAAAGCGAATATTCATTCGCTCTCCTAACACGACACTGAGTGAACTGCGAGCACCCAGCATGACGCCCGCTGTTCACCTTTTTGGATGCTTTTTACAGTCTATGGCCCAGATTCACAGAGAGCAAGGCGCACATTACGCCGCCGTAGAGCAAACACTTTACGCTACGCCAACCTAGCGCAGAGAGGCAAGCATTGCATTCAGCAAGCCAGTGCTCCCAACGCTGCGCCAGCGAGGCGTGGGTTTCGAAGGAGTACGCCGGCGTAGGTGGAAGTGGGCGTGACCCCGTGTAAATGATGGCCCAAGCTCCAGACAGGTACGTATCACAAACTGCGCATGTGCCGTGACGTGGACGCACCCCCCCTGCGCCTGCTCTTAACCACGCCGGCACAACTGCCTAAGCTACGCCGGATCACTGCGTACGCCATGAACATAATGTACGCCCAGCCAGACACATGTCCAACGCACAATACGCCGGCTTGTGTTCCCTGGTGCAGACCTGAGCATGTCTGTTGCTGGGTTGCACCTCCTTTATGGGGAATGACTTACGCGCATCTCGCGTAGCATGCGCCGGGCACACGCACGTTCGTGAATCGCCGTATTTCCCTCATGTGCATCTTTGAATGGCTAATCAATGGGAGCGGCACCATGCTCCCAGCCTAAATGTACGCCCACCCTACGCCGGCGTAAGCAAGATACGTCAACGGGGTGTAGCCTGTTTTTAGGCGCATATTAGTTTGTGGGTCTGGCGCACAGATACAACGGAGCACATTTGCACTTACGTCGGCGTAACTTGTTATACGTCGGCGTAAGTGCTTTGTGAATCTGGGCCTATGGTTCTAATCAGGTGCTTCCAAAAAATACCCCGCCACTGTATATCAGGTGCCCAGCGTCCGAATAGGGGGTGGCAGCGGCGACCATAGATAGATTCATGCAATGCATAAATCTATCTATCTATGGTGATAGAGAGGTGGCAGGAGAGAGGGGGCGGCGCCCGTGCGCCCCTTGTGGACGCACCGCCACTGATACATAGTCACACTGGTTCAAGCTGGATTAATGTAAAATGTAAAAATATCTATACCTGGAATCCTTCTTTAAAGGACAGGTTTCGTTTTTTCAGACATCATTGGGGTTTAAATATGGTTCTGTTATCAGATCAAATACACATTAATTTTATTATTTGTCAATTTACTTCTTTCTAACGAACAATATCCCAAAGAAAAGAGAGGGTTATGGAGATATGAAAATCCTTGTGAACACGGAGACACTTTCCCCTTCTGATTAACTAAAGTGGTCACCCATGGGGACACAGCAGGCTGTATGTTTCTGTATAATGCGGCATTATTGCTCTAATAAGGGTGATTATAGGAGGCTCTTACTATAGCAGTAAGCTCAGATAAAATAACTTCTATGTGGCAACAATGAAGAGTCTGTGTGCTCATAGTCATATGTTTTACATCGCTAATAAACCGGCATGCATATTATATGGCAGAATTCTCTACCACAGGGGGCTGTGCAAATACAGTTTATTTTTATTTTTTTTGCACAAAAAGCAGCATTGTATAGGAAGATGGAGATAAACAATGCAAATTTACTTCAACTCAAAGTGGACCACACACACACACATCTACCTTTTATGTTCCGACTTTATAGAATGGGAAAAAATATATATAAATTAGTGAAGACACAAAGTGGGGAAGATACCCCGAGGAGTTCGACAGGGAGGAGGAGAATAAGGTGAACAGCAGTCTTACCTATAGTTATGAACTTTATTATATATCAAAATTGGACAGATACAGTAATGCGGACTGCGGAATGCAGGTTAAACACTTGCGTCACGCAGATTTACGGTGGCAGAATGGCACAGCTGCACAAATTAATGTATATATATACATCACTTTGAATTTCGCCCCTGCCGCAAGCTCCGTGACCATGCCCGCGGGACCCGCGGACTTGATGTCTGCCAGTGTCCCGCGAAAAAAAATCCACGCATGCGGGGACTAAGGGCTCCCCTATCGGGGACATTTAGGTTTAATAAATGCTGAAAGTATCTTACTTGTTATGATTTCGAGCTGCCCAGATCCTCTCGCTGTGAGATTGCTCGAACCGGAATCCTACGAAATGACCCAGTTATCTTAACTATCTGTAAAATGTGTTGCCTGTTGGAGAGTTTTTAGTTTTGAACATTGCTAGGTTCCGAGGAACTTCAATATCTCAATATTGGTCACAGATTGGCCTCCAGCATTAGATATATTATGTAGAGGGGCCGAAATTCAGGATCCATCCCACAAGTTGGGTCCATATTGGTTTTATATTTAGTATAGCAATCATTTGTTGCATTGTTGTATTGCTTCCATGCTTGGATGCCTGCTCCTATGTTAACCAGTATCATTTCACCTTTTACCTTTGTTATGTTATATTTGATTATTTTATTTATTTATTTATTTTCCTTTGCTTGTTTTCCCTTTTTTGTTTTATTTTCTTTTCTTTTTTTTTTACGACTTAATACGTGCAGAGTATGCGAGGATTGTTCGCTGCTCTCTTTGTTGGCGCATATATTCTTTACTTGATAAACGAATAAAAACCATTGAAACAGAAAAAATCCACGCATGCTCAGAATCAAGTCGATGCATGCTCTGAAGCATTAAACTTCATTTTTCTCAGCGCGTCGTTGTGTTTTACGTCACCGCGTTGGACACGATCAGATTTTTAACCGATGGTGTGTAGGCGCAACGGACCATCAGTCAGCTTCATCGGTTAACCGATGAAAACGGTCCATCGGTCCGTTCTCATCGGATGGACTGATCGTGTGTACGCGGCATAAGCCACCAGGCTGTCCCTCATGGCAATGTAGGCTGAGGCAAAGCCAGCCAGCATTTCAAAGCTTGCAGATGCCAATTACAAATGGAACCCTGGTGTGTAATTCATCTTTTTGGCTTCATTTACTGAACAACATACTGTTTTTATTACAGCGTGGTAGCACTGGCACTACTATACTGTTTGTAAACAAAATGCCAGAAACCTCCATTTAAATAAATATCCACCCTCTGCTTCACATGGTTCAAGCGCCTATTGTTTGCTGCCTGAAAGTATTCGAAAAGCCATTTTATTAACCATGATTTTCCCATTGTCACCGTGCCAAGAGGCTTGAGGAACGTAGCTCGCTCCTGCCGATAACAATGCAGCCTTTTCTCTTGAAACCTCTAATATTGCTATTACAGTTCTCCAGAAATCAGCACGTTGAAAGCAAAAACAGAGTTATTTTCAGATGTCCAAGGTAAACGATTGAACCGTAAATCTGAACCGCCAGTAAGCTTGTAAAATAAGGCCTGTAATTGGTGTCCCAGATGCAAAGGGGAAGAATAATGGGCTTTGTTTTTCATCGGTTTGTTTTTGCAAGGTATTCTTGGTTTTGTGGAAATCAAAAGGAGGTAGGCACGTCTCTACATAATAGTTCTTTTATTTATGGACATAAGTAAGAAATTACTAAATTGGTTAAATATCTTCGGCTGTACGCAACCTGTGGCTTTGATAAATCTTAGTGAGTGAAAAGACTGAAAAATTGCTATTGCCGTAAATTTCTATGGGGAATTTGAGCTATGCAAAAATTGCATAGTTATATAGTTAGGCTGAGAAAAGACGTGTCTGTTGGCTTTAAGCAGTAAAAATAAAAGGACCTTGTATCTTCGGAGCTCCAAGCAGATCCAGAAGAAGGCAAAAGACCTCTATAAAGTATAGTCCAATGTTCTTTTATATGTTATGGAAAATGGCACTAATGTGAGAGAGTGGCTGCACACCCCAACTAGATATATAGAGAAAAGGAATTCCCCCATGGGGTTTTTAGGCAGCAAGAATATAACAACATGTTAGATATATATAAAAGGTCTTTATTTAAGAAAAATCTTAAAGTAAAAAACACTTATTAACAGTAATCTTTTATTTACTGATATAAATATGTAATGTGCTATGTTATATTATATGTTGTGTATTAACCACTTGCTTACTGGGCACATAAACCCCCTTCGTTCCCAGGCGAAATCTCAGCGTCCGGCACTGCGTCGCTTTAACTGACAATTGCGCGGTCGTGCGACGTGGCTCCCAAACAAAATTGGCGTCCTTTTTTCCCCACAAATAGAGCTTTCTTTTGGTGGTATTTGATCACCTCTGCGGTTTTTATTTTTTGCGCTATAAACAAAAAAAGAGCAACAATTTAAAAAAAATATATATTTTTTTTACTTGTTGCTATAATAAATATCCCAATTTTTTTTTAAAAAACTATTTTTTTTCTCAGTTAAGGCCGATACGTATTTTTCGACGTATTTTTGTAAAAAAAAAAAAAAAAATCGCAATAAGCGACTGGTTTGCGCAAAAGTTATAGCGCCTACAAAATGGGGAACAGAATTATGATTTTTTTTATTATTTTTTTTTTTTTACTAGTAATGGCGGCGATCTGCGATTTTTATTGGGACTGGGATATTGCGGCGGACGTATCGGACACTTTTGACACAAATTTGGCGCCATTCACATTTATACGGCGATCAGTGCTATAAAAATGCACGAATTACTGTATAAATGTGACTGGCAGTGAAGGGGTTAACACTAGGGGGTGAGGAAGGGGTTAAATGTGTAGCCTGGGTGTGTTATAACTGTGTGGGGGGAGGGGGGTGACTGGGGGAGGGGACCGATGCTGTGTCTCTATGTACAAGAGACACAGATCGGTCTCCTCTCCTCTGACAGCACGTGGAGCTCTGTGTTTACACACAGAGCTCCACGTCCCTGCTGTCACCTGCCGTGTCACCGACGATCGCGTGTACCCGGCGGACATCGCGGCCGCCAGGTACACGCATCGGGTCTTCGGCGATGCGTCGGGACAGTTTTTACCCGCCGCGCGCCACCCAGTGGCGCGCGCGGGTAATGCACATAAAGGCCGTTTTTAAACGGCCACTTGGCACTTGAGAGCCGCGCTGCGGACGTATTTCGTCTATAGCGCGGATCTCAAGTGGTTAATGGCATATTTTTATGTCATACACAGACTACACTATTCAAAAGAAAAGTTGCAAGGCCCTGACGAAGCACCATTGTGCGAAACTTGTTGGCTACCTACCTGCATACTGTAATATACCCTGCTTTTGTAACTACTGTGGTCCATATTAACCTTTGGATATTGTTTTTAACAACTGTTAAATTTTGATATTTTTTCATAAAACAATCTGTGTTTAGTGTGTTTGCCTTTTTACAGCAATAGACACCTCTCACATTAAAATCCCCAAATTTGGGGGAGTGCTTTTTCTCTCCCAAATTATTCTCTTTTCTTTTATTTGCACTTATTAACATTGAAACATGATCTCTGATGTATAAGGGTAAAAATACATATCCAAAATCACATAATCCAAAACCAGCAATCTTAGGTGTGCGCACAGGGTGTTCCGGATGTGCCTGTGCACAACCTAATCACCCCATGTACATTAGCATTATCCAGGGGCGATACCAAGCGGGTGGTTGGGGGTGCCAGTGGCCAGTGTAAATGCCCCCATTATATTAAAGTCTAGGTTCAACCTTAGGAACACATTACACCCATATTTAGGGTGTAATATAATATGGCCCCAATCAACTGTTTCCCACCACCAGAGCCTCCTTCCTGTGACTGCAGGTGGCATCCATGTGTGTTTAAACTTTGGAGTGCACACCCTAATGCAATAGGCTACGCACACCTATGCCAGCAATGTGAGCAGATGACGTTACATTACAACGATGCATATGCTAGAAACGCTGACGCATTTCGACCTAAAGAGTTGCGGTCTTCATCTGGGGGACAACCTGTTCTAGAAAAAATGCATTGAGATAGAAAAAAAGATAAAAAGAGAACTTTTATTTCATAACATATATCAGTATTTTTATTTTTTCAAAAGCATACAATATTTTCTATATGCATAGATAATAGTATATTTACCACTAGATGCTCGAATGGACAGTCTCATGTTTATTGTCTAAAATTTATTGAAAAGATCCGACGGACTTGGCAGACACCACCGCTCCAAGGAGGGGAGGAAGAAGGACGTCCTGGAAGGTTTACAAGAGACCACGTTTAATGCCCCACCCCCCTGAAACACACAAACAAGTGGGGAGGGAGGAAGAAGCACAGGACAGCACCAACGGACAGACATACCACTTTCCAACTGTTAACAATATGTTAAAGAAGGGAAACTATATACATCTAACATGTTGTAATACTCTTGCTGCCTAAAAACCCTGTAGGGGAATTCCTTTTCTTTTATATGGTCCTTTTTGACCGCTAGTAGCAACTGAATGATATTTCATGACTTTTTTGTTGTTGTTTTGGATAGAGAAAACTGGGGTTGGGACTTTAAATGAGGCGTATGAAAAACACATGCCTCCATCCCTATTGGATACAAAAAAAGGGGGGGTGGGACTTTAAATGAGATGCGTTTTTAAACAAACAGTAGTATAAGTAAAATAGTAAACGTTTATAACCAGGCTCATACATACCACCCAAACAGCAAGCCAAATTCAACTGTCTAACTGTATATGTTAAAAGCAGAGGATTGGTTGCACGCATTTGCAAGTACATGAGTAAGCTGCAGAGCCAGCGACAAGGCTCTCTGCGATCTGCAGTCCTAACTAAACTTTTGAAGTCTCCTCAATGGAGGCATATAAAGACTAATGGGTAGATGGAGGACAGGTGACTAGGGGTGTGTCCCCGCCTCCACCTATGCTTGGTATTGTGGTGAAGAGCACTGGAAAAAAACGCATAATAGTATAAGGGTATCAGCAAAACGCATCTCCATCCCTATATGGTACAAAGAAAACTGCGGTTGGGACTTTAAAGTGGAGGTTCACCCAAAAACTCAATTTTTAACATTAGATTGAGGCTCATTTTGGGAAGCAGAATCGGGTGTTTTTTTTTTAAATCGAAGCAGTACTTACCGTTTTAGAGATAGATCTTCTCCGCCGCTTCCGGGTATGGGCTGCGGGACTGGGCGTTCCTATTTGATTGACAGGCTTCCGACAGGGTTCCGACGGTCGCATACAGCGCGTCACGATTTTCCGAAAGTAGCCGAACGTCGGTGCGCAGGCGCCGTATAGAGCCGCACCGACGTTCGGCTTCTTTCGGCTACTCGTGACGCGATGTATGCGACCGTCGGAAGCCTGTCGGAAGCCTGTCAATCAAATAGGAACGCCCAGTCCCGAAGACCATACCCGGAAGCGGTGGAGAAGATCTATCTCTAAAATGGTAAGTACTGCTTCGATAAAAAAAAAAACACCCGATTCTGCTTCCCAAAATGAGCCTCAATCTAATGTTAAAAATTGTTTTTCGGGTGAACTCCCGCTTTAAATGAGGCGTATGAAAAACACACGCCTCCATCCCTATTGGATACAAAAAAAAGGGGGGTTTTTGGGACTTTAAATGAGATGCGTTTTTAAACAAACAGTAGTATAAGTAAAATAGTAAACGTTTATAACCAGGCTCATACTTACCACCCAAACAGCAAGCCAAATTCAACTGTCTAACTGTATATTAAATTATGATATTTATTAAATCAAAAAGTAAAAGTTATTGTGTTTTTTTCAAAATTGTCACTCTTCTTTTGTTTATAGCGCTAAAAATAAAAACCGCAGAGGTGATCAAATACCACCAAAAGAAATCTCTATTTGTGGGGGGAAAAAAGGGCGTAAATTTTGTTTGGGAGCCACGTCGCACGACCGCGCAATTGTCATTCAAAGTGCGACAGCGCTGAAAACTAAAAATTGGTCTGGGCAGGAAGGGGGTGAAAATGC
Organism: Rana temporaria; assembly: GCF_905171775.1. Lineage (NCBI taxonomy): Eukaryota > Metazoa > Chordata > Amphibia > Anura > Ranidae > Rana > Rana temporaria. The sequence continues at coordinate 35,105,328 of NC_053493.1, read as the reverse complement.
CCTGTACGGAAGGGGTTAAAATCTGACTTATAGCCAATTTTATTTTTAAAGGGTTACATGAAGATCAAATAAACAAAACAGAAAATAAATCCTTGCCATTCAGGCACTAACTAAACAGTTCAGCTTCCTAACTCACAGGTGAAGGGCTTCTCCCAACAAAACAAACATAATGCAAACTTTTTCCTGTTTCTCACAAAGCAGACATCACTTCAGTAGCTCTCTCTCGGATATGGCTTCCTGAGTCCCAGGCCCAAGCAAAATTCTTTACTTCAGTCCTGCTTTATTTATTCCACCTATTGGTGGACACAATTGGACCGGAAAATCTGGTCCGGAACCAACCCTGCCAACGTGGCTGGTAAAACCCAGACCAGATTCCAGCTGGAAACATATCGTCCATCAATCACCTCGCCTTTCATAATGTCACAATATATATGTCTATATAGATATATCTATATATATCTATATATATAGAAATATCTATATATATCTATATATATATAGATATATATATATATATCTATATATATATATATATATACTGTATATATATATATATATATATATATATACGCACACATATGTATGTATGTTTAAATCATTGGGCAATGATATATAAAATCAGAGTACTCTATGAAACTGAAGTGAATTTTTTTTATGACATTCAAGACTCTTTGTGGGCCCCATCCCCCTGGCCTAGGGGTAAATGCTCCTTTTGCCTCATTATAAGGACAGACTAATTCCGTATACACACGGTCGGAATTTCCGCCAACAAATGTTCGATGGGAGCTTGTTGTCGGAAAATTTGACCGTGTGTATGCACCATCGGAACTTTGCTGTCGGAATTTCCGCCAACAAATGATTGAGAGCTGGTTCTCAATTTTTCCGACAGCAATTCCAACGCACAAAAATCCTACGCAAGCTCGGAATCAATTCGACGCATACTCTGAATCATTGAACTTAATTTTTCTCGGCTCGTCGTAGTGTTGTACGTCACCGCATTCTTGACGTTTGGAATTTCCGACAACTATTGTGTGACTGTGTGCATGCAAGACACGTTTGAGTGAACAATCCGTCGGAAAAAAATCCACGGTTTTGTTGTCGGAATGTCCAATTGTCTGTACGCTGCATTAGCTAGTTGCCGACCAGCCGCTGTCATTCTACGGCGGCAGGTCGGCTCTCCTGGGCGAGAGCCCGTAGCTCTACATCGGCTCTTTTAGTGGCCACTAGGGGCGTCCGTGACTCCCGTGCGGGTGCCCGGCGGGCACGATCGCCGCCGGGCACCCGCGATTGCTCGATACAGAGCGGGGAACGGGAGCTGTGTGTGTAAACACACAGCTCCCGGTCCTGTCAGGGGGGTAAACGCTGATCCTCTGTTCATACAATGTATGAACAGAAGATCAGTGATTTCCCCTAGTGAGGCCACCCCCCCACAGTAAGAACACACCCAGGGACATACTTAACCCCTTCCCCGCCCCCTAGTGTTAACCCCTTCACTGCCAGTGGCATTTTTATAGTAATCCAATGCATTTTTATAGCACTGATCGCTATAAAAATGCCGATGGTCCCAAAAATTTGTCAAAAGTGTCCGAAGTGTCCGCCATAATGTCGCAGTACCGAAAAATCGCTGATCGCCGCCATTACTAGTAAAAAAAATATATTAATAAAAATGTCATAAAAACACCCCCTATTTTGTAAACGCTATAACTTTTGCGCAAACCAATCAATAAACCAATCATTTTTTTACGAAAAATATGTAGAAGAATACGTATTGTCCTAAACTGAGGGAAAAAAATGTTTTTTTATATATTTTTGGGGGATATTTATTATAGCAAAAAGTAAAAAAAGTTTTTTTTTCAAAATTGTCGCTCTATTTTTGTTTATAGCGCAAAAATTAAAAACCGCAGAGGTGATCAAATACCACCAAAAGAAAGCTCTACTTGTGGGAAAAAAAGGACGCCAATTTTGTTTGGGAGCCACGTCGCACGACCGCGCAATTGTCAGTTAAAGCGACGCAGTGCCGAATCTCAAAAAGTGCTCTGGTCTTTGGGCAGCAATATGGTCCGGGGGTTAAGTGGTTAGAGAATGGGTTGTGAGAGAACTACTTGTCTATGGCAGCCTCAGATTGATCATTTCTGCAAGTTAAAAAATACAGTACAGCTCTGCTTGTTTACATTTTCCCGAACACTCATACGCTGTATAAACGTACATTGGGCGTACGTGCTTACACAGAGAGAAGCTGACCGTGTAACTACAATACAGACAAGAAACATTTTGTTAGGAGGTAAAAGGGAATTAACTGGAGCAGTCCTGAGATATAAACATTTCAGATAGTCTTACAGATTGCTTATAGAGTGTAAAATAACATTAAGGGATTTAACGGGCAGCTTTCATTTCTCAAACAACACAGAGGGCAGATCCCGGCACATTTCAAGACTTATAATAGGAAGAATGACTTCACACTCCATACACTATAGGAGCGGAAAGTGATGTAAAGAACCTGTGCATGGAATGCCATATTTATTTTCATTTACATCCCACTCCTTTCTCACTTTCCACTGCAGCTGTGAGATACTCTTCTCCCTGTTCAGGCCACCATTGGGGAATTTGTGTTTCATTGCTAAATTAATTTACTATGTATTATTTACCCTAGGGGCTAGTACACCAACAAAAAGTGCATGTTTGGTGAATGCTGGAGAGTTAACTCACCTGGAAATTTTTTATACTTCTAGTTTTTCGTTCCCGTTAGGAGGCCAATATGAGGTTCTCCCACTCTCCCTGGTAAACCTTTTAATATTTAATGTTATGAGAATACAACTGGAGCTGCAGCCAATACAAAGATGGCAGAAACACACCAAACTCCCGATTGCACAGAAACATAACTGGGAATTAGGGCATGGAGAGCTCACTGTTGAAGGCCTTTAATATGCCAGGGAGTGATTCAGCCCATCAGGCTCTACAAATGACTAAAATATATACTTTTGGAGAGGCTGACCATTTAAAGCGGAGCTCCACCCTAAAGTGGAACTCACGCTGATCGGAATCCTCCCCCCCTCCGGTGTCATATTTGACACCTTTCAGGGGGGGGGGTGCAGATACCTGTCTAAAGACTTCCGGCCACACAGTTTCGGGTTTACTGCGGGCAGAACGTCACCTCCCCCCATTGTGCTCTGGGAACACTCGGCTCCCAGAGCACAGCGAAAGCCAATCAGCGGCGCAGCGCAACTGGCGCATGCGCCGTAGGGAACCGGGCAGTGAAGCCGGAGCGCTTCACTTCCTGGTTCCCTCACTGAGGATGGCGGGGGGGGGGGGGCAGCAGAGTGACGAGCGATCGCTCGTCCTCTGCTGCGGACGGACTCCAGGACAGGTAAGTGTCCTAATATTAAAAGTCAGCAGCTGCAGTATTTGTAGCTGCTGGCTTTTAATATTTTTTTTTCATGGCACATCCGCTTTAAAGCAGACCAATCTTTAACTACCTTATAATTGCTGTATTGAAAAAAAAATGGGAAAAAGAGAGTTTGGTCAGCGGGACTTTAAATGAGGCCAATCATCATATGGAGTAAGCATATAAAGTATACAGTATTGCTTAATTAGGTTCCAACACAAAAGGAGGGAGTTGGTTGAGGACTTACAATGAGAGGTGTATAACAAAAAGCAGTCTTAGCAAAGAGCATTTTATTATGCCTTGTGATATATTATAAAGCATACTAAATGACAAAAATTGCATCCACAAAATCGCATGAACATGCTACAAATTACATATGCATAATAACACCATGGTATTTGGCATATCGTGCACAACATGAACCACTGGAGGGGCTTGATAGTATAATGAGAATCTGGGAGTAAAACAGTATAAAAAACATAAAATCATCTGTATGAACATCATGCATCTATGTAATCCCGACGTGTTTCGTTGGGATATACCAACTCTTCAGGGGCGAATGCAGTGGTTTCTCGCGAAAAAAAAAAAAATGTTAATGTTGGTAGGTGGATATGCATTTCTGGAGTGCCACATGTTTAGTATTTGTGTATGCACCAGGAGCACTCACACTGCCTGTGATCATTCCATGTTTAGACAGCACAGATCACAAACAAAATGTATAGAGCCAACCAGAGTGGCTCTTTGCCTTGTGATCACTGAAATGGCCATTCAGAGAGATCACATGTAAACACTACTGCTGTTTAATTTGAGAGCTACTATTGTTTCCTCTAACAATGTAGGAAATCTCATTCCATTCTGTCTCTTCAGTGACTTGTAAATTAATGCAAAAAAAGGAAATTACTCAAAAAAGGTAATCAATGGTCGGACTTTGGAGGCACAAAAGGCAGGAATAGCAAAAAATATATTTTATTACAAAAATAGAAGATATACAAAACAAATCAATATACAGAAATAAAAACCGTACAGGGTACAAAGTATAGAAAATAACCCCTATGCGTAGTCTAGGCGTTTCGCAGTGAGGCTTCTTCAGGACCAGCGGAAGTAGGTACAGTAGCAATGAAAAAATACATTTCACTATCTTGAAGTAATCCGAACTATAAAACATATGTCGGGAAACTCATAGCTATTGGGTCTTAAAACGTACAAATGCAGCAATTTAGAAATTGGATGAAAGGTTTAGCGCTGGGAAACTCTTTTATCTATATAGATCAGACCTAAATGAGGGACAAGTTAGGTGGGAAGAGGGACAGATGGACATTGCTCCAAATCAGGGACAGTCCTTCAAAATCAGGGACAGTTGGGAGCACTCTACTTAATTGTATTCACTTTACTGCACTCACAAGTAAAATTTTATATTTTTGTTCTACAGCTCTGTCTGCATTGCTAAGTTACTGATCTTTACTCTGCTGTGTGCATTGTTCCATAGGCAACATTCTACTTTAATTTAGTAAAAAATGTGTCGTAGGCAAGAGGCCTAAAGTGTATGTAAACCCAAGCTTAGAGAAACAAACTATAAAAACTAAAAAGTATAGTGCAGGAACGGGATATATTGCTTGCAGAATTGCAAAAAAATTACTGTAACGGTCACCACCGTTTACGACCTTCCATCACATCCAAGACAGCTTATCGACACTCCAACCAACAGGACCCGATCCATATCAATTTCCCAGAATAAGACGAGACACGCAGCTCTGTACTTGTTCCAAAATGAAGACAACTTTTAATGGTAACTTTCAGTCTTATATACAGTACAAGGCATTAAAGGAACAATCAACTCCCCACCCACACATCACATCGTGGGGGGGCTTCAATCACATTCTTTGAGCTAATTACTAAACATTCTAGACATGTCGGCGCCGGGCTATAATTATCATGACCTAATCACTGCACATTCCTTCATTAACAGAACTCAAACAAAACACCATCACACAATGAGTTCCCTTCAATCCACATCGTTAGACAGATGTTCTGTCTCCGACAGACAGGTAGTCACACCTTTACACAATGGACAATGAAATGTCTAGGAGTAGATGCAATTAACACCTTTCAACAGAATGTGTCCCCACATTAAATAAGCCAACAACTTGTGATATCTCAAGACATCCTGCAAACATGAATTATTATTGATGTCCCCTGTCCTGTAATTTAGGACATAATTTCTCAGTCACCCTATGGCCCTATCGGACATAAGGTGACCCTAGACATAAGACTCCTTGGTGACGCCAGTACAGGAGTACCCCTCATCCTTACAAAGTCTCTGGGTGTCCCGGGTCATTCCGTTACAATGACTTTTTTTAAAAAAAAATCTTGCGGTCAGAACGATCTCCACCCAGTGGATCTTGCAGTGCTTGCTTAGGGTTGTGGGTGACGAGAAGCCACAATGGATGGTCATTTCTGGGTCTTGGACTTCAGTTTCCTGGTACTGTAGTTGGAGAGTGAAGGATGATTGACACCTTTGATCTCTCCTCTTATCCCACAAATATCAGGGCAAGATGATGTCGCTTGTAAAAAGTGATTGTTATAAGCATTATGTGGGTCATCACAGCAACCTATTGGGAGCTCTCACAGAAGAGTGACAGTTCCACCATTGCACTGAAAGCGTCACCTGAGAAGAAGTGGAATCATTGCACGGTCCAGTTATGACTAGTTCTCTTTATTATCTCTAATTGGTCTACTGTTTGGAGAACCTACAAGAACTGTTCTGTGTTATCCTGGAGTTTGAAGCTCCCGTGTTGCAAACAAGACTCAGCGAATACATCTGGTTGTGGCTGTCATCCAGTGAGTGTGGGCAATAATCTGTGGCTACAACAGTAGACGGAGGAATATTTTCACAGTGATGTATCCATTTGGCATCGGTTAGCAATACATTGCACAACATAAACAATACACTAATCACCCGTGCAGCTTTGCGGACACGTCAGACTTTCATATGGGAAAAATCGAAACTTTTGAGAACAAAGTTAAGAAAATATACATTGTAGTTATAAGGAGGCAACTATTTAAAATGGTGGATTACGTTTGTGGAAAGTAGTTTAAAGTAGACCTATGACTTTTAAAAACACCTTAGCTTGTTCATGCTGTGATAAGAGGAGCAAGATGACCCCAGCAATGACCAGGCAAAGATTAGATCACATATGGTTGGTGCATTCTGCAGAGGGTGACATGGATTCTGCTCAACAACTCCAATGTTCATGGGTAAAAGGTAAAAAAAAGTCAATTTTTTTTTTTTTTTTTTTTTTAGCTTTATACGCGTAACTACTTGCCACTCGCGCTATAGCCAAAAGACAGCTACAGCGCGGGCCTTAATTGACGGGAGGCGTCCATGTACGTCCTCCCAAGCAAGCACTGTCTGTGCGTTCCTACAGGTCACTGGCTTTTGTCAGAGGGTCATCGGTCCCTCACACAGAAGGCCGCTGCTGCATTTTCTGTGCCCACCAGTGTCAGCTGCCAGTGCCCACTGTGCCACCTACCAGTACCCACCAGTGCCCCCTACCATGTGCCCACAGTGCCACCTACTAGTGCCCACAGTGCCACCCATCAATGCCCACCAATGCTGCCAATCAATTCCCATCAGTGTCTCATAACCAATGCCACAGATCAGTGCTGCCTATCAGTGTCACCTACCAGTGCCACCTATCAGTGCCCCTTAGTGCCAGCTATCATTACCCTTCAGTGCTACCCATCAGTGCCAACCATCAGTGCCGCCTCATCAGTGCCCTTCAGTGTCACCCATCACTGCCACCTATCAGTGACCATCACTGCCACCTATCAGTGCAGCCTCATCAGCACACATCAGTGAAGAAAAATTACCTGTTTTCAAAAATTTTCAAAACCATTGGTCCTTTTTTGTTTTATTTAGCAAAAAATAAAAAAACCCAGCAGCAATTAAATACCACCAAAAGAAAGCTCTATCTGTGTGAAAAAAAAAATGATAAAAAGTTTATTTGGGTACAGTGTAGCATGATTGCACAATTGTCATTCAAAGAGTGACAGCACTGAAAGCTGAAAATTGGTCTGGGCAGGAAGGGGGGTTTAAGTGCCCAGTAAGCAAGTGGTTAATATTCTGGTTTCTTCCTCGTAAAAAGTAGGATCCTTCCTCTTTTTCTCCAGCACTGGTGGTTATGCAGAATGCAGAATAGTGGAAGAGGGTACTCCAGTAAAACAGACTCCTTATTAAAAGCAAAACGATAAAACTGGTACAAAAGTATTTAGATACAACAGTGCTCACATTATGAAGTAAGAGTTCCAATCTACATAGTGCTCTCCTCCGAACACAGACTCTACGATGATGTACCTCCATATTTTATCCTTGTTATTATATGTTCCTCAATGTTTTTTGAAGAAAGATCTGGTTATCTACTTTGTAAAATAAAAAACTGTCAAGAAAGTTCTATGGAAAAGGTTTATAAGCATATCATACATGACGTCCAGATAACTGGCCCATAGAATAGCTGAGAGTCGGATATAACAGAACGGATATCACCCAACTCAAACACGCACACTAATCATGCAAGCGATTAGCGTGGGCCTACTTACTGTATATGATTTAATCATACATCGGATTTCCTTTCAACTCTTCCCAGCAAATCATTTGCCATAGCCCTTTAAGTGAGGTAGCGGGACAAACTTCCCGATCATGTGACCACTCTGATTGGCTGTCACAGTGGTTACATGATCGGGAATCTGTCTGACCAACTCCTGATCTTAATTAGAGACCAGTGCCCAGATTCTCAAAGGAGATACGACGGCGTATCTCCAGATACGCAGTCGTATCTCTGAGTCTGAGCCGTCGTATCTATGCGCCTGATTCTTAGAATCAGTTACGCATAGATTTCTATTAGATCCAACTGGCGTAAGTCTCTTACACCATCGGATCTTAACTGCATATTTACGCTGGCCGCTAGGGGCGTGTACGCTGATTTACGCCTAGAAATATGTAAATCAGCTAGATACGCAAATTCACAAACGTACACCCGGCCGACGCAGTACAGATACGCCGTTTACGTTAGTCTTTTCCCGGCGTAAAGTTACCCCTGCTATATGAGGCGTACATGCGGCGTAACAATGTTAAGTATGGACGTCTTTCCAGCGTCGAATTTTGAAAATTTTACGTCGTTTGAGTAAGTCGTTCGTGAATGGGGCTGGACGTCATTTACGTTCACGTCGAAACCAATACGTCCTTGCGGCGTACTTTGGAGCAATGCACACTGGGATATGTCCACGGATGGCGCATGCGCCGTTCGTAAAAAGTGTCATTTACGTGGGGTCAACATAACATTTACATAACACACGGGTTGTATGACACCCGCCATCATTCAACCAGCCATGATTAAGCACTAGCTCAGTGCGAAACGCGTTGGCTGTTCCCCTGTTCCTTTGCTGTGACCTTGTGAAGTGATGTATTTGCTGTTCGTTTGAATAAAAAGACAACCTTTTTGGTTATTGGAGTGCGGCTATACATTTCCTCTCTTCGTATCTCATAACCTCCTGTGGGTGCAGGGCATCATGGACACCACTCCCTGGGGCTGTGTCATCACAGTGCCCAGCACTTACAGTAAAACAATGCGGAGAAAATCACTGTTATAATGCCACCAATGCTTTGTGCATCATTGAGGATTCCAAAGGCAACCTTGTGCATCACGTGATCCATCTGAAGACTTTTGAAAAAGTAAATATACCAACAAAAAAATTAAAAATACACACAGGGGGCCTTGGGAAGATGGGGTGGGTGAGTAAGGCTGTGGTAAGGGCACATGCAATTGGATTTTTAAGGATAATCAAATGCAATAACAAATATGTATTTTATTAATGCTTATGGGGTTGTAAAGATACAATTTTTTTCCCCTAAATAGCTTCCTTTACCTTAGTGCAGTCCTCCCTCACTTACCTCATCCTTCCATTTTGCTTTTAAATGTCCTTATTTCTTCTGAGAAATCCTCACTTCCTGTTCTTCTGTCTGTAACTCCACACAGTAATGCAAGGCTTTCTCCCTGGAGTGTCCTGCCCGCCCCCTCCCTTGGACTACAGGAGAGTCAGGACGCCCACTAACACACAGCTCCTTTCTCTATCTGCAACGTAGAGAGCGTCCTGACTCTCCTGTCCTCTCCTTAACTTATACTTGGATGTGATGGCTGTAGTTTATTTCTTTTTCAGTTTTAAAACGTTATTGCTCTTGCCAGAATCTTGTCCTCGTCACTTCCTGTCATTTCTACTGGAACTATAAAACAATAGTATCTTCCTTATGTAAAGTACTAAGCTCCCCATCCCACAAGTAGGGGTCAGACAGGTTTGAAGTCCAGTCTTAGCGACAACCATGGCTACCTCCATAGATCCAATAGAGGAGTGAGCGTAGCCACTCAGGGACAGGAAGTTTGTTATTTACAGGATCACTGGGGGAAAATGTATTAATGAAGCCACCACATCTAAGGACTGGTAAGCCCCAATATAATAAAATGTTGTTTTTGGACTTTAAGTTAAACCCAAATAACTCAAAGTATGAAATGATATTGTATTTTCCCTGTAAGCCTGAACTTGTTCTGGATATGCCAGTGATGCCATGAGCATAGAAGGTAGGGCTTTCTGTGCCCACTGTAAAAGTTTACAAGGAGTTCAGCCAGAGGTGTGACTGTACTGCTTGGGCAGGTAAATCAAAAATGTAGCAGCTAGTCGAACTATATCCACAAGGTTCTGCTCCGCTTCAATCAGACGGCGTGCAAGCTTAGCAAACAATCATTTCAGAAGAAACACTAACAAAGGGCTGGATTGCACAACGTGCCTAAAACAACTGCAAGACATCAAAGGGATGAGCTGAAAACAGGTCTGTTCTCCTTTTGTTTGGTTACTTCTATTTTCTTTGGAACCTTCGGCATAGTCATTCAGCATTTTAACCAAACAGATTTTTTTTCTTTATTCTCCAGTAAAGAATATGCTTTTTTCCAGCCCCTTGTTTAATCTGCTATCTAAACTATTTCCACATCACCAGAGCAGCTTGAAAATGCGTTGTTGAGTTTCTGGGGTTGTCAACCCTGGAAGACACAACCTGATGAGCAGGGTAGTAGCATGGTGCATGACACCTTTGGTTCAGTTAAGAAGGCTTGACTGCAAAACAAAATGGGGTCTACAGGATGATTTGGAGGGTTTCCAGCCCGTGACAATGACAGGATGCTCCAATGGACAGTCTCATACATGCATACGGTTCCATTGACATTTGGATGATGGGAAATTACATGACACTTCAGTCTCTAGGTCACCATGTCTCATTACTGCTTGCTGCAACATTGAAAGAGGAAGGTCTTTCTCAACCATTTCAGAAGGTTGAAATGTACATATAGTTATGCCGCGTACACACGATTGGACATTCAGACAACCAACCAACCAGAGTTCTCCATCTTCTTCTGGGGCTCAGGTGCATGCAGTCCACACCCATCCACCTTGGAGCCTTATATTATAACCTGCTGGGACTTGTCGTTCTCCATCTTCTCCTGGGGCTCAGGTGCATGCAATCCACCTTCTATCGGACTACAAGTCCCAGCAGTGAGATAAAAACTGGACAAAGATGGTGGATAGCATGCACCTGAGCCCCAGGAGACGATGGAGAACTACAAGGAGGATGAGTGGTCACAATTGTGATCATTGTGAACCAGACTAATGCCTTGTACACGCGACCAGTTTTCCCGTCGGGAAAACTGCAATGACAGCTTTTGGCCGGGAAAACTGCCTGTGTGTATGCTCCATGGCAGTTTTCCCGACAGGAAAACTGCCAGGAATCCAGGCGGGAAAAATGAGAACATGTTTTTTTCTATGGGGAAAGCCTGCGGTGGAGCATACACAAGGCTGGGTTTCCCGACCAAAGCTCTCATGGCAGTTTTCCTGCCACGATAACCGGCCGTGTGTAGGGGGAAAAAGCTACCTCGCAGGTTCTCGGTTTTTCCAGCTGACTTTTTACCGCTATGAAAACCGATTGTGTGTACAAGGCATGAGAGAACATTTAAAGGCTCAGGAACCCTTTGCAGGTGTTATGGCTTAATTAGCTGATTAGAGTGGGAGACTTTGAGCCTAGAATATTGCACCTTTTCACAATATTCATACTTTTCTGAGATTGTGTATTTGGGGTTTTCATGAGCTGTAAGTCATAATCCTCACATTTATGACAAATCACGACTAGAACTATCTTGCTTTGCATGTAATGAGTCTATTTCATATATTAGTTTCACCTTTTAGGTTGCATTAGTGAAATAAATGAACTTTTGCACAATATTCTAATTTATCGAGTTTCACCGGTATGTAAGCTACAGAAAATTAATATTTGCTATTTAGAGATGACCATAACTAATTAGTATCTCACTGCTGAGACATCACTTGATAATTCACAGACCTTCAAGAAGCGTCTGAACAGAAGAAAAATTAAAAGTAACAAAAAAAATGGACTTTAAGTGCTGCCAGTTAAGTTATATCAACAGGAAAGGAAGGACACTAAATATTGTTCTAAAAAGTCTTTGTTACTATAGCATGGTCACAACATTAGAAGAAGAACATTGCTACATAATGGCTGTGGTTAGCATCCAGTTAGTGACAGCCCTGCATAAAACTCCCAGACGGAGTTCTGCACTTTAATGCTTTTGCAACCACAAAGTGGATGAGCAGATTATAAACAAGGAGAATCTATTCCAGGATTATCAGAGGGTGACATCATACAAGTATATTAACTCTTGTGGAGTTTTCCAATAACAGCATCCAGTGGAGGGCTGGGGCCAGTGTTGCCAACCGTCCGTATTTTTATGGACAGTTTGTAAAAATGGGCACTTTTTTCCCCCGTTCGTAAATGTCCGTGGTTACGGGAATGTGCCAGTAAAAATAACCGAGATCGGTTCGGCTTGGAACTGCGCATGGAGATTAGAGGCAGGGGGTGATTGGAGGCAGGGGGAGATGGTGGCTGCGGTGGCACCGGAGAGGGGGATGGAGGCAGGGGGCAATGGAGGCAGGGGGAGATTGGGGGCAGGGGGTGTTAGCGGCAGGGGGTGATTGGAGGCAGGGGGTGTTGGTGGCACCGCAGAGGGTGGGGGATGGAGACAGGGGTTGTTAGTGGCACCGCAGAGGGGGATGGAGGCAGGGGACGATGGAGGCAGGGGTGATTGGAGGCAGGGGGCCTGGGGGAGATTGGAGGCAGGGGGAGATTGTGGCAACGCAGAGGGGGGTAAAGGCAGGGGGTTTGGTGGCAGAGGGGGGTGATGTGACAAAAATATGTTTTTTTACCTTAATATCTACCTTGCTATTTGCTATTTGCCTAGCGTACTTGTTTGTAGCCTAAATATTGAAATTTGCACCTAAAAATGTAATTTAGCAACTTTTGTGAAATGTCAGTAAAAACTTGGCTACGCCAGTAAATTTTGTGTGTCTTTCCAGTAAATTTCAATCTGGTAGGTTGGCAACACTGGCTGGGGCTGGGGCAGGGGCCTAACTAGAAATCACAAGGACTCATAGGAATATTTTTATGGCACCTCCTCTAAACCGAAAAAAAATGCCACTGAAAAACACTCAATAATATTACCTCCCCACTGCTTTTATATCTGCTGCATGGAGGTTCCTAATAAACCTCCATGGAAATAACGTTTTGTGTTCTTTTTGCATGTGGTCACGTGACTGCAAAGCTCCAGCCGAGAACGCTGCTGAATCCTTAGAGCAGTGACATCATCCCACCAGTGTCCATAGCTAGGCGTTGCTGGCCCAGAAAGAGTTACTGCTTACCAGCTGTGCAGAGAGGCACACTTGCCGGTGTTCTGTCAAAATAGCTAACTCGTCGAAATCTCCAACCACGTCACTTCCCGTTACTCTCCAGCATCGGTAATTGGAGATTTAGAGGAGTTTGTTGTTTCGACACAACACCAGCAGCGTATACACTACACGATATAATGAGTGGTCATTGTTAGTCCACCTGCTATTAACCAACAACATGGCCGCCTCCAAAGCGGTGACAACTTTTTCCTCCTTAGCCGCTGCACTGTCAAAACAGGACCAGCTAGCACTTTAGATTAGGCCTGACACTGGCTTTGCCAGGCCTTAGCAAATGCCCTTTGCAAGCAGGGACCGCAGGCCCCTTTGGTGTAGCAAAAAAATGTAGGTAGTCCTAGTGCTAGCTTTCCAAGTAGCTACTGATCCCAGGTCCATATCTTCAGGCCTGCCAGCACCGCTGGCTGCAGCTGCCTCTCTCCACTGCCCGTGACACCACAGTCCACTCCACTGGCTCCGCACCTATCCCTGACCGCACTCTCTCAGTCATCTCAGGCATGCCTCCCCAGTCCTCCTGACTGTGCGTCACTCACCAGACCTCCTGGCTGCGACCTGTTGTTCCTCCCTGGAGACTTATCTGGCAGTGCTCTCCTGCTGCCCTCTTGTTGCTCCTATGCCTCCTGCCCAGGATGCTTCAGGAGGCTATATTTTCACTATACACTAGTGGTCTTATTGCAAAAACAAAAACAAAATTACAAAACGTTGTCACTAAATTATATATTTCTCACACATGCCATGGTTATATGTGGAATTGCACCCCAAAATACATTCTGCTGCTTCTCCTGAGCACGGGGATACCACATGTGTGGGACTTTTTGGGAGCCTAGCCGCGTACGGGACCCCGAAAACCAATCACTGCCTTCAAAATGTATGTCCTTAGAAATCTTGAAGGTGGTGATTGGTTTTTGGGGTCCCGTACGCGGCTAAGCTCCCAAAAAGTCCCACACATGTGGTATCCCCGTACTCAGGAGAAGCAGCAGAATGTATTTTGGGGTGTAATTCCACATATTCCCATGGCATGTGTGAGAAATATATCATTTAGTGACAACGTTTTGTAATTTATTTTTTATTTATTTTTTTGGTCAATATTCAATCACTTGGGGCAAAAAAATTAAATATTCCATGGACTCAACATGCCTCTCAGCAAATAGCTTGGGGTGTCTTCTTTCCAAAATGGGGTCATTTGGGGGGGTTGTGTGCCATCTTGGCATTGTATGGCCTTCAAAACTATAATAGGTAGTGAGGAGTGAAATCAAAAATGTATGCCCTTAGAAATCTTGAAGGCGGTGCTTGGTTTTCGGGGCCCTGTACACGGCTAGGCTCCCAAAAAGTCCCACACATGTGGTATCCCTGTACTCAGGAGAAGCAGCAGAATGTATTTAGGGGTGCAATTCCACATATAACCATGGCATGTGTGAGCAATATATCATTTAGTGACAACTTTTTTTTTGTCATTATTCAATCACTTGGGACAAAAAAAAAAATATTCAATGGATTCAACATGCCTCTCAGCAGTTTCCTTGGGGTGTCTACTTTTCAAAATGGGGTCATTTGGGGGGGGGGGTTTGTACTGCCCTGCCATTTTAGCACCTCAAGAAATGAGATAGGCAGTCATAAAATAAAAGCTGTGTAAATTCCAGAAAATGTACCCTAGTTTGTAGACGCTATAATTTTTGCGAAAACCAATAAATATACGCTTATTGCAATTTTTTTTACTAAAGACATGTGGCTGAATACATTTTGGCCTAAATGTTTGACTAAAATTTAGTTTATTCGATATTTTTTACTTTTTGTTATAAGAAAAATAATTTTTTTTCAAAATTTTCGATCTTTTTCCGTTTATATCGCAAAAAATAAAAATCGCAGAGGCAATCAAATACCATCAAAAGAAAGCTCTATTTGTGGGAAGAAAAGGACGCAAATTTCGTTTCGGTACAACATTGCATGACCGCGCAATTACCAGTTAAAGCAGCGCAGTGCCAAATTGTAGAAACACCTTGGGTCTTTAGGCATCGTATTGGTTCGGTCCTTAAGTGGTTAAAGGGTGTGGCAGTGGGTGTGTCCTATGCCTACATACATTTGTTAGTAGGCGTCCCTCATTCCCATCTCAAAATGTTGGGAGGTATGCTGAAGAGTCCCCCCCTTCTTTCTGTAGACCATGACTTGGCTCCAGACTTGGCTCCGATCTCTCCATGAAATAGGCCAACATACCTCCGCCCGTTGCTACTTTAATGAAATGTACAATTTAGCCGGCCTATTACTTTCAGACCCCGGCAATGTCAACAGACAATTATTTTCTTTAAAAGCTTTCATAAGATCACATGTGGGCTACTTTCATTTTTTACTGACCTCAAAACATCCAGCATCTCCAAATTTGGAAGCGGACTTCGGTATTGTCTTTCACGTTAATAATCTCTTCCATGTGTTTCATATATAAAGTAACTCGAAAAAAGAAAAGAAAAAAGGGATGTAGGCCAATTTACATTATCCCGGTTGTCTCTCCCAGATCCCTTGGATGTAAAATGGAGTTAATATAAGAGGAGACTTTATGAAAACACTCATCTCATCAGCCCTTATTTTTATTCCTTGTGAAATTGCTGTGGTGGATGTGGGAAATGGTATGGGGGGGCGACAGACGACTTGAATGATCGTGTCTTGAGGCTTTTAATAGAAATGGTCAGACTAAGAACAACCGTGGTCTGGAAAGGCAATGGTGCAATGAAATATTGTGTTAATCTCCCATATTTGTGAAGAATATATAATCTGAGGTTGTTGAAAGAAGAGGAAGCTGGGCCTCATTCACACCAGGCAACACGTTATTAACTCTTGTGCGCTGATTTGCGTTATGTTGGGTCCGTGACTTTGTAACAAAGCATCACACTTTCACATTTTTTATTAACTTTATTGAAATGTCACAAACTTACGTTTTTTTTAACACTAAGTACCGCATAGTGCTGCTGTGCACTGTGCTATGTAAAGATGCAGACATCCCACAACACATCTCAATGCATTGTGTTGTGAACAGGGCAGATAGAAAACAATTGTTCTCTATGTGCCTTTGTGTTGAGTACTTTGGGTGTTCATCTGCAACAGGGCCGTCTTTAAGGCAGGGCAAAAGGGGAAGCTGCCCTGGGCCCTGTCATTATTGTGGGGCCCAAAGCAGCTGCCTCTTACTATCCCAGATTAAATTCCCTTGTCCCTTGAAGTTTCAGTCCTTTGCTGTGTCCTGATATCTCAGTGTGATGTGCTGCTACTAATGCTGCCCAGCTCTGCCCTATTGTGTACAGGTGACTCACCTGCAGACCCTGGCCCGGATTCAGATACAATTGTGTATCTATCGGCGTGCGTACCGTATCTCAGATACGTTGCGCCTCTGTAACTTAGGGCGCAAGTTCCGTATTCAGAAAGAAGGCGGCGTAGCGTATGTGGTCCGGCGGAAGCCCGCGGAATTCAAATTCTCCATGCAGTGGGCGTGTTGTATGGTAATGAAGGCTGACCCCACGTAAATTAAGTTTTTGGCTAACGGCGCATGCGCCGTCCGTGAACTTATCCCAGTGTGCATGCTCCAAATTGACCCGCAAAAAGCCAATGCTTTCGACGTGAACGTAAATTACGCCCAGCCCTATTCGCGAACGACTTACGCAAACGACGTAATCGACGGAAAATTCGCCGCTGGCCCGACGTCCATACTTAACATAGGATACGCCTCATATAGCAGGGGTAACTTTACGCCGGAAAAAGCCTAACGTAAACGACGTAGAAAAATGCGCCGGGCGGACGTACGTTTCTGAATCGCCGTATCTACCTAATTTGCATATTCCTCGCGGAAATCTACGGAAGCGCCACCTAGCGGCCAGCATAAATATGCAGCCTAAGATACGACAGTGTAAGAGACTTACGCCGGTCGGATCTTAGGGAAATCTATGCGTAACTGATTCTAAGAATCAGTCGCATAGATACGACCCCGCAACTCAGAGTTACCACGGCGTATCCGGAGATACGCTGTCGTAACTCGTCTCTGAATCCGGGCCCCTGTGTTTACATGTAAACAACCGTCATTCATATGTAAATAACGGGAGCATTCATATGTAAATTTCGGCAGCATTTATATGCAAATAGCTAAGGCCGGCAGCAGTCATATGTAAATAAAGGCGGCATTCATATGTATATTATGCCCCTCTGCAGTGAAGAGATGATGTGCTGTAACCTCTAGCAACCAATCAGTGAGCAGTATTACTGTACAGTAGTCTCTAGCAACCAATCAACAAGAAGAAATCATGTGCTGTAACCTCTAGCAACTAATCAGTGAGCCGTAATGTGTGCTGTAACCTCTAGCAACCAGTCAGTAAGTGGTAATGATATGCTGTGACCTCTGGCAACCAATCACAATCACTGCCTGATCTGATACAGTAAACTGATTTTAGGTCTAGCTGATATTTATTGTATGTCTCAGAGCAGGTGGAGAACAAAATTGCATGGGGGGGGGGGGGGGGGGGGGGCAAGAATTTTTTTGCCCAGGGCCCAATCAACATTAAAGACGGCCCTGATCTGCAGCAATCAACAAAGGCCCAATGCAAAGGCACATAAGGGCATCATGTGAATATGCAGTTAACCCTTTCATTGCCACTAAATGTTAACTCCTTCCCAGCCAATGTCATGAATACAGTGACAGTGTATAGTATTTTCACTGATTATTGTATAAAGTCCTATACACACAATCAGACTTTTTGACAACAAACTTAAAAATGAGCAGGTTTTTCAGAAAATCCGACCATGTGTACGCTCCATCGGACAAACTTTTTCGGTTTTCATCGGACAAAAGTTCGCTCTGCAAACGGAAAAACTTTTCGGCAACAAAAGTCCTACGGTGCAAAGTCCTATCGTGTGTACAGAAATCCATCTGACTTTTGTCAGTACAAATACGCATGCCCATAACCAATATTAAAATCAACCAACAATAGCAGAAGTTGAACAAAGGGTGGCGGTAAAGAGCAGAAAAGAGCAGAAAAACCACGTGATGTTGGGAAAGTTTGCAGAAAAGTCCTGCCGTGTGTCTGCTATGGGTGTGCTCTACCAACTCCCGCCGAACAAAAATCCACGGAAACGTTTGTTTGAAGTCCGATCGTGTGTATGAGGCTTTAGACTATGGCAGCCGCGACCTACCAATCGTTCAGTGGAGAGACAGAGCAGCGGTGTGCCTATGTAAACAAGGCAGACAGCTAAGCTGAAACACGGATCTCTCTTTTCCTTCAGTATATCCGTCCCCCACACAGTTAGTAAGCACCTCCCAGGGACACATTTAACCCCTTGATCTCCCTGGTGTTAACCCCTTCCCTGCCAGTGTCATTTATACAGCGATCAGTGCCTGGTCCCCAAAAAGTGTCACTAATGCCGCGTACACATGATCGGAATTTCCGACAAGAAAAGTTCGATGTGAGCTTTTGGTTGGAAATTCCGACCGTGTGTAGGCGCCATTGGACATTTGTGTCGGAATTTCTGACAGCAAAAATTTGAGAGCTGATTCTCAATTTTTCCGACAAGAACTTTTCTTGTCGGAAAATTGAGAACCAGGTCTCAAATTTTTGCTGTCAGAAATTCCGATCGTCTGTATTCAATTCCGACGTGCAAAAAAAAAACATGCATGCTCCGAATCAATTAGACGCATGCTCGGAATCATTTCACTTAATTTTTCTCGGCTCGTTGTAGTGTTGTACGTCACCGCGTTCTTGACGGTTGGTATTTTGTGTGACCGTATGTATGCAATGAAGCGTACACACGGTATAATTTTTTTGAAAACTTGCTCATTTTGAAGTTTGTTGTTAAAAAGTCAGACCGTGTGTATGGGGCTTTAGACCTGTTTTCTGATTAGGCCAAAAAGAGAACAGTTCCAATTGGTTGCCGAGGAGGAGGGAGGAAATGGAAGCCGCCGCAATGCCCGTGGAGAGCAGGGGAACGGGAATGCTGTCACCGCCGAGCGAGGGAAGCGCTGCCCACCATGAATGAAGTAAGTGCCCCCGATTTCTGGGGGGGTGGGGCTGGTACAGTCTGTCGCCCCCCCAAAAAAAATTACCATCGGCCGCCACGTGCTAGTTGATTGTAGAGACCCTACAAAAGCATGAGACGGGCTATATTTCCTGCAATAACCACACATATAGCACACACAGATTTTAAATGGTGTAAACTTGTATCACACTTTGCAGCGCACATATTTACGGCAGGGAATTCGCGTTTGGAGAATAGCCGGGCGCTCATTTCCCGTCTTTAGATCTAGTTATTCCGTACTTCTGCCTTTGCAGGTCTTGTCTGCGGTTCAATGTTCAGTCTTGGCTGCTGCAGCTATTGTAAACTATGCAATAAAAACACCTCCAGTGCCACTACCGTGCTGAATAATTTATCAGAATATGATAATGAGAGCGCGCGGACGTAGCCAAACACCGAGGTGAATAAAGAATTCACTTTATTTTAGCCTCCTGCTAGCAAGCAGTGGCCTCGTCCTGGCAGCTGGTTTAAACAGCATTCAATGACTCAATTTGTTCGCTGTTCAGATCCATCAATAATAAACCGGTTTATTCAAACAGAAGGAATTCGCCAATTTATATGCAGATAACCCCATCAGAATTCTCTACAATAAATACACTTATTGTTTTCATTTTCTGCTATTAAGGCAGGAAACGCACAAAAAACATGTTTTGTGCCTGCGGTGCTATTCATTATTAAAGGCACTATTATTTGTTAGTGGCACCCCAAATGTGGCAAATGGTACCTTGGATTACGAGCATAATTCATTCCAGAAGAATGCTTGTAATCCAAAGCAGCAAAGCGAGTTCTCCCAAAGGAGTCAATGAAAATTCTGATAATTTGTTCCACAGTGGCTGCTTTTGTATGCAGTACCGCATGTGGCCAGAGGTGTGGGGGGCACCGGAGACACTCGGGGGTAGATTCAGATAGATTACGTGGATCTAAAGATCCGCTAATCTATCTGATTTACGATCCGCCGGCGCAAGTTTTTGAGGCTAGTGCTGTATTCAGAAAGCACTTACCTCAAAACTTGCAGCAGCGTATCGTAAATCCCCCGGCGGAATTCAAATTCCGCGGCTAGGGGGCGTCTACAATTTAAATCAGGCACGTCCCCGCGCCGATCCAACAGCGCATGCGCCGTCAGCGATTTTTCCCAGCGTGCATTGCTCCAAATGACGTCGCTAGGACGTCATTGGTTTCGGCGTGAGCGTAACTTGCGTCCGGCCGTATTCTGAATCGACTTACGCAAACGACGTAATAAATTCAAAACTCGGTGCGGGAACGACGGCCATACCTAACATAGGATACCCCTCACATAGCAGGGGTAACTATACGCCGGAAAAAGCCGAACGCAAGCGACGTAAAAAAAAAACGACGGGCGGGCGTTAGTTCCTGAATCGGCGGAACTCCTCATTTGCATATTTGTCGCGTACAAAAAACTAAACGGCACCTAGCTGCCAGCGGGAGATTGCAGCCTAAGATCCGACGGTGTAAGTCACTTACACCTGTCGGATCTTAGGGAGATCTATGCGGAACCTGATTCTATGAATCAGCCGCATAGATCCGACCGTCGCAACTCAGAGATACGACGGCGTATCAGGAGATACGCCGTCGTATCTCTATCTGAATCCGGGCCTCGGAGACTGCTCAGATGCACTTGGAGACACTCGGGAACAAGGTGTTTCCGTGTGTTTACGAGTGTCTCCGAGCAGCTCCGAGTGTCACGGGCGCCCCCACACCTCTGGCCAAATGCGGTACTGCACACCTCATTAGCTTGAATTCTGCTTGTCTCGTGAGACAGCGCTCGCAAATCGAGTCAGGATTTAAAAAAAAAATAATAGCTCGTATTGCGAAACGCTCATAAACCGCTTTACTCCCAATCCGAGGTATTACTGTATGCAAAGTTGAAGTTCAAAAAAGTACATTAGCAACTAGGGCTGCCCATTTAAATAAATAGAGGAGGTCCATGACAGCCTAGGCCAGTGATGGAGGACATTGGCACCCCAGATATTTTGGAATTACATTTCCCATGATGCCCATGCCTTCTGCAGTGTAGTTGAGCATCATGGGAAATGTAGTTCCAAAACATCTGGGGTGCCAAGGTTCTCCATCACTGGCCTAGGCTCAGTGGTGGGATATTGCTGGTCGTCATTTAACACAAAAGACTAGTGGTGAGTGGGGTCTCTGAAGGGGGAATCTCTTTATTTTCTGTGGAAACACCGGAGTATAAATTGTTTTCATCGATTATTGAAGCACTGAAGTATTTGAAAGTTGGAGTTGGAGTTGGAGTTTTTTCCACTGATTATTGAGGCACTGTAGACCTTTATAAATAGTTACATAGGGGCAGATCCACAAAGATCTGCCCCGGCGCAGTGTATCTGAGATACGCTACGCCGCCGTAACTTACTTTTTTTGGTTTGAATCCTGGAAGAATTTGCGCTGTAAGTTACGGCGGCATAGTGTATCTCTCGCGGCGTTACGGCGCCTAATTCAAATCGGCGAGTAGGGGGGCGTGTTTCATTTAAATGAAGCGCGTCCCCGCGCCGAACGAACTGCGCATGCGCCTTCCCTAAATTTCCCGCTGTGCATTGCGCTAAATGATGTCGCAAGGACGTCATTGTTTTGACGTGGACGTAAATTACGTCCAGCCCGATTCACGGACGACTTACGCAAACGAAAAAAAAAATGTAAAATTATACGCGGGAATGACGGCCATACTTAACATTGAGTACACCACCAAACAGCAGCTGTAATACGTCGAAAAACGAGGGGAACGCCACCCAGCGGACGCCGAAGAATTGCATCTTAGATCCGAAGGCATACGAAGACGTACGCCTGTCGGATCTAACCCAGATGCCGTTGTATCTTGTTTTGAGGATTCAAAACAAAGATACGACGCGGGAAATTTGAAAGTACGCCGGCATATCAGTAGATACGCCGGCGTACTCGCTTTGTGGATCTGCCCCATAGTTGCTTAATTTTATTTCAATTTGTTTCTTTGACACAAATATATTGATGTATTGTGCACCCAGATATTCATTGTTTAGCATAGACTGCTAGCACTGCTCCATATTTGTGTATTATACTGCAATACTTTAAAGTGGTTGTAAACCCACATTTTTTACTTTTACCTACAGGTAAGCCTATAATAAGGCTTACCTGTAGGTATAAAGAATATCTCCTAAACCTGTACGGTTTAGGTGATATTCCCCCCCGCAATGCGCCACTGATTGCAGCAGCGCATGCGCAGCGTGGATCCTCGGCTAAAGGACCGTCAGCCGCCAGACTTTGCCGAATTGAAGTCTCCCACGCGCAATCACAGCGCTGGAGCGGCGATACCCGGAAGACACGCCAAGTCAAGATGACATCTCGCTCGGCGTGGACCAGGTAAGTTCCTCTCACCTCGTTCCGAGGTAAGTATTTTATAATGAGCTAATATGCAGTGCATACTAGCTCATTATGGCTTTTGCCTTTCAGGTGAAAAAATAAATAAAAAATTAATCGCGGGTTTACAACCGCTTTAATTGACAATTGCGCAGTCGTGAGACGTTGTACCCAAATAAAACCGATGTCTTTTTTTCCCACAAATAGATCTTTTTTTGCTGGTATTTCATCACCTCGGCAGTTTTTATTTTTTTGGGCCATAAACAAAAAAGACTGACAATTTTGAAAATAATTCATGTTTTACATTCTGCTATAAAACACATCCAATAAAGTTTTTAAAAAAATCGAATTTCTTCATCAATTTAGGCCAATATGTTTTCTGCTACATATTTTTGGTAAAAAAAAATCCCAATTAGTGTATATTGATGGATTTGTGCAAAAGGATTCATGTCTACAAACTACGGGATATTTTTATGGCATTTTTATTTATTCATTTATTTATTTATTTATTTTACTAGTAATGGCGGCGAACAGCGATTTTTAGCGGGACTGCAACATTGCGCCAGACTAATCGGACACCTAACTGACACTTTTGACACTTTTTTGGGAAACAGTAAAATATTTACAGTGATCAGTGCTAATAAATATGCACTGTTAATGTACTATGCCACTGGCAGGGAAGGGGTTAACATTAGGGGCGATCAAAGGGTTACATGTAGGGGGTGCTCGCTAACTGTGGGGGGATGGTCTGACTGAATGAAGACAGAGATCTGTGTTCCTGCTTAGCAGGAACACAAAATCTCCATCTTCTTCCCTATCAGAACTGCGATCTGCCTTGTTTATGTAGGCAGATCTCCGTTATGCCTCGCTCTGAAATGATCACAGGTGGACCTGCTGATTGGCTCCCCCTCTGTCCAATCAGCGCCCCCCAGTGTCTATTGCATGAAATGACGTACAGGTACATCGTTTAGTGCAATAGAGCCAACCTGCCACAGTACATCTGCGGTAGGAGGTTGGCAAATCAAATGGTTAATAAACTTTTGCATGTTATTTTGACGATCCTTGGTATTCTGGCTATATATGCTTTGACTTACAATATATTGACATTGATTCCCAGCTAGTAGTTGCTACAGCACCCACTCGCTTCAAGTCATCTTCAGGAATGTGCGTAATGGGGATATTCTACTCAATCTGCTTCCACCCCCATCACACATCATCCATAAAATTTGTATATATGGAGACCAAAGTGATCCAAGCCTCTGTTTGAATTCCAAGTTCACACAGTGTCATGTATCCATGGTGCCATTTTGGAGTGAATAACCCTTGTGATGTCGCTGGTCCCACAGTGTTACCAGGAAGTAGAGATTTGCAAAAGTCGATTCCAAGTTTCCATGGTGTGATGAATCCATGGTGCTATGTTGAAGTGAATAACCCTTGTGATGTCGCTGGTCCCACTGTGTTACCAGGAAGTAGAGATTTGCGAAAGTCGATTCCAAGTTTTCATGGTGTGATGAATCCATGGTGCCATGTTGAAGTGAATAACCCTTGTAATGTCGCTGGTCCCACGGTGTTACCAGGAAGTAGAGATTCGCAAAAGCCGATTCCAAGTTTCCATGGTGTGATGAATCCATGGTGCCATGTTGGAGTGAACAACCCCTGTGATGTTGCTGGTCCCATGGTGTTACCAGGAAGTAGTGATTTGCGAAAGCCGATTCCAAGTTTCCATGGTGTGATGAATCCATGGTGCCATGTTGGAGTGAATAACCCTTGTGATGTCGCTGGTCCCATGGTGTTACCAGGAAGTAGAGATTTGCGAAAGTCGATTCCATGGTGTGATGAATCCATGGTGCCATGTTAAAGTGAATAACCCTTGTGATGCCGCTGGTCCCACGGTGTTACCAGGAAGTAGAGATTTGCGAAAGTCAATTCCAAGTTTCCATGGTGTGATGAATCCATGGTGCCATGTTGAAGTGAATAACCCTTGTGATGCCGCTGGTCCCATGGTGTTACCAGGAAGTAGAGATTCGCGAAAGTCGATTCCAAGTTTCCATGGTGTGATGAATCCATGGTGCCATGTTGAAGTGAATAACCCTTGTGATGTCACTGGTCCCACGGTGTTACCAGGAAGTCGAGATTCGCGAAAGCCGATTCCAAGTTTCCATGGTGTGATGAATCCATGGTGCCATGTTGGAGTGAACAACCCCTGTGATGTCGCTGGTCCCATGGTGTTACCAGGAAGTAGAGATTTGCGAAAGCCGATTCCAAGTTTCCATGGTGTGATGAATCCATGGTGCCATGTTGAAGTGAATAACCCTTGTGATGCCGCTGGTCCCATGGTGTTACCAGGAAGTAGAGATTCGCGAAAGTCGATTCCAAGTTTCCATGGTGTGATGAATCCATGGTGCCATGTTGAAGTGAATAACCCTTGTGATGTCACTGGTCCCACGGTGTTACCAGGAAGTCGAGATTCGCGAAAGCCGATTCCAAGTTTCCATGGTGTGATGAATCCATGGTGCCATGTTGGAGTGAACAACCCCTGTGATGTCGCTGGTCCCATGGTGTTACCAGGAAGTAGAGATTTGCGAAAGCCGATTCCAAGTTTCCATGGTGTGATGAATCCATGGTGCCATGTTGAAGTGAATAACCCTTGTGATGTCGCTGGTCCCACGGTGTTACCAGGAAGTCGAGATTCACGAAAGCCGATTCCAAGTTTCCATGGTGTGATGAATCCATGGTGCCATGTTGGAGTGAACAACCCCTGTGATGTCGCTGGTCCCACGGTGTTACCAGGAAGTAGAGATTTGCAAAAGCTGATTCCAAGTTTCCATGGTGTGATGAATCCATGGTGCCATGTTGAAGTGAATAACCCTTGTGATGTCGCTGGTCCCACGGTGTTACCAGGAAGTAGAGATTTGCAAAAGCTGATTCCAAGTTTCCATGGTGTGATGAATCCATGGTGCCATGTTGAAGTGAATAACCCTTGTGATGTCGCTGGTCCCACGGTGTTACCAGGAAGTAGAGATTTGCAAAAGCTGATTCCAAGTTTCCATGGTGTGATGAATCCATGGTGCCATGTTGAAGTGAATAACCCTTGTGATGTCGCTGGTCCCACGGTGTTACCAGGAAGTAGAGATTTGTATAAGCCGATTCCAAGTTTCCATGGTGTGATGAATCCATGGTGCCATGTTGAAGTGAATAACCCTTGTGATGTCGCTGGTCCCACGGTGTTACCAGGAAGTAGAGATTTGTATAAGCCGATTCCAAGTTTCCATGGTGTGATGAATCCATGGTGCTATGTTGAAGTGAATAACCCTTGTGATGTCGCTGGTCCCATCGTTTTACCAGGAAGTAGAGATTCGCGAAATCCTATGTTGGAGTTTACTGCTGATATTATTACGCCAAAGGGCTCGCAATGCCATAAATGTATAATCAGCTGGGCCTGCGCAAGTCAGTGCTATAAATAACATTGATAACGCATGAAGAGGAAGATTTTAAGGATTTGAATGCTATCTACAAGGAGTACGTATATTCAACCACTGAATGGTGGAAAGTTTTTTTGACAAGTTTAATTCTGCTTTACGTTTCACGGCTCTGAAATTAATACGCAGCTTCCACCCGAGGCTTCTCACACATATATTTCTCGCCGCAACAGATTTCCTTTCAATTCCCAGTTAATTTGAAGGAAAGTTTTCGGCTCAACTAGAGAAACTTTTTAGATTTCCTAGGCAGCGGTAAGAGCGTTGCATTACATTAATAATAAGTCTTCTTGGCCCGGGGAAAGCTTGCTTCAAAGCCGCAGATTTTGTAACTTAAGTATGGGAATGGTATAGCTAATTTGCAGTTAACTGCAACAAACATTTAAAGCTTAAGCCATGCTCCTTCACTCTCTAGTGCACCAGCTGAATTTAGATTTTTTTTTTCTTCCCCAATTTGGAACCGGCATCACAGAAATTCTTCAAGTTAAAAGTCTTCACAACGTGCGGCCTTGGTTTTCTAAAAATAAAAAAAGTGCATAAGATGAAACTGCAGTGACTAAATACGTCACAACGGTTCCCCAAATGCAGAATCATTTTTTTCTGTGTTTCTATAGTTACCAATCATTTTTTTCATCATCCTTAAAGTATATCTAAGGGGGAGATTTTTTTAAATTTTAGGGGCAGGTTAAAAGCATTGTCATTTCGTTTTTTTCCATCGGGGCCTCATTATGCAGATTTCACTTTACTTCCTGTCCCATAGACTCAACAGGAAGTCAAAGGATACATTTTTTACAGGTATGTAAGGGAAATCCGCTTTTTAATCTGAATGTTTTGTAGCTTGAAGCTCAAAACTTCAAAATGCACAACAAGCCAAATCCAAGGCAACCTAGTATCTGCCTTGTTAAATGCCACTTGAAGCGCCTATAGTATGGCCATACCTCCCAACTTGGGAATGAGTGACACCTATCAGCAATAGCATGCAGACATAGGACACCCCTTGCCACGCCTACTTAAAGGAGAATTATACAAAAAAACAAGATTGGTTAAACCCACAAGTGATTTTTTTACCACTAATATTCCTTTTTATTTGCTTTTGTAATTTACAAATGCAGAAATTTAGAAATCAAATGAAAAGTTTAGCACTGAAAAACACTTTTTGATGGAAAAAAAGTGCATTTTATATACATCTATATAGATCAGACCAAAATGAGGGACAAATGAGGAGCAATGAGGGACATTTCTCCAAATCAGGGATAGTCCCTCAAAATCAGGGACAGTTGGGAGCTATGGTATGGCTCTGATTATCCCAGATGCGAAAGGGAGCAGACGTGTGTGCTAGTCCAATGCAGTGCAAGTCCTAGATAAATGCAGCACACTAAATAGTCATTAGTGCTGAAGAGATGAAAAGAGGCCTCAGCTCCGGATCCTCTCGATAGGCCATGCTTCCTGACGGGATGTGCTCCACCCTCAGGCTTTATCATAGAGCTCTCTATGACTAGGCCCAGGTGACAGGGTGAAATGTGCTAGGGGCTTGGTGTATGAGGCCTCTTTTCATCTCTTCAGCACTAAGAGCAATTTGGTGCGTAACGATAATCTAGTGCAGTGGTCTCCAAACTGCGGCCCTGGGGCCGGATGTGGCCCTTTGCTTGCCTCTAGCCGGCCCTTGGGGCACTATTCCATGCACAACTGACACTAATGATGGAGCACTATTCCTCCCACTAAAACCGAAGATGGGGCATCTGAGGCTGGTGCATTTTCTACTAGACACGTGCAATTCGTTTAGTTCCAAATTCGTTTTTCAACGAAAATTCAACAAATTTGTTAATTAGGAAAAGATATGAATGAACAAAAACCAGTTTAACAAATTTTTCGGAAAATTTGAAAGAAGGAATAGCCAAAGCAACGAACAACCGAAAGAACAAACAAATGTCCGAAAGAATGAATGACTATCCGAAGGAAAGAACGTATATCGAAAAGAACGAACATGCAATGGCCGAAAATCTGAAAGAACAAAAATCCAAAAGTCTGAAAATTCAAAAGAATGAAAATCTGAAATTCAAAAATCCGAAAAGAACGTAAATCCGAACATTCAAAAGAATGAAAATCTGAAAATAAGAACAAAAATCGGAAACAATAACTAATAATAACTATTAAATTATAGGTATGGGAATTTCCTTTCAAATTTGGCTGTTAGGCCGCGTACACACGATCGGTTAAACCGATGAGAACGGTCTGACGGACCGTTTTCATCGGACAAAACCGATCGTGTGTGGGCCCCATAGGTTATTTAACCTTCGGTAAAAAAGAGCCAACTTGCTTTAAAATTAACCTATGGATTGCTAACCGATAGGTCAAAACCGATCGTTAGTATGCAATACCATCGGTTAAAAACCCGCACATGCTCAGAATCAAGTCGACGCATGCTTGGAAGCATTGAACTTTCGTTTTTTCAGCACGTCGTTGTGTTTTACGTCACCGCGTTCTGACACGATCGGTTATTTAACCTATGGTGTGTAGGCATGACGGACCATCAGTCAGCTTCTTCGGTTAAAGCGGTTGTAAACCGCATAAACTTTTTTTTTTTTCCCCCAAACCTGCAATGCAAAAGGCATAATAGGCTAGTATGCACCGCATACTAGCCTATTATGAAATACTTACCTCGGAACGAGGTGTGTACCACTTACCTGGTCCACGCCGAGCAGGATGTCATCTTGCTCCGGCGTGTCTTCCGGGTATCGCCGCTCCAGCGCTGTGATTGGCTGGAGCGGCGATGACGTCACTCCCGCGCGTGCGCGCGGGAGATTTAAAATCGGCAGGGTCCGGCGATGCCGGTCCTTCAGCCGTGGAGTCCCCCCTGCGCATGCGCCGCCCGCATTGCGGGGGTAATATCTCCTAAACCGTGCAGGTTTAGGAGATATTCTCCTTACCTACAGGTAAGCCTTGTTGTAGGCTTACCTGTAGGTAAAAGTCCAAATAGTGGGTTTACAACCACTTTAACCTAAGACATAGGTCCTTCAGACCGTTTTCATCGGATGGACTGACCGTGTGTACGAGGCTTTAGTGAACGTAACCAATACGAATTTATCTGAAGTTACAAATTTTTCAAAATAACTAATCTAAATGAATGGAACAGAAAAAATTAATAATAATAAATAATAAAAAACTTTTTATTATTATTAATTTGTTACGTTGCATTCGTTATTTTGGATCATTCGTAATTTTGGATAAATTTGTATTCGTTCACTAACAGCCTAATTTAAAAGGAAATTTCAATACCTGTAATTTAACAGTTATTATTATTTGTTTGTTAGTAATTATTTCAGATTTTTTTATTTTTACGAATGATCAAAATAACGAATACTGCATCTAAACGAATGGAATGTAACAAATTCAAATTTTTACAAAGTTACAAATTTATTCAAAATAACGAATTACGATCATAACGAATGACCCGAAAATCAATAAAAAATTAAAATTAAAATGAAAAAAGAAAATTGGCAGTGCACATGCTTATTTTCTACTCCCACTAGCCTTATTCCGGCCCTCCTAAACTCTGAAGGAAAATAAACTGGCCCTTTATTTAGAAAGTTTGGAGGCCCCTGATCTAGTGTAGCACACCCCACATATGAGCTGCTGAGTTAGGATTGTCCACTGCTACACCGCCAGGCACACAGCATTTCCTTCATGCATTCCAACACAGAAAACAGTCCTTGGTTTGTTTTTGATGTTTTATTAGGGGTTAATAACTTGGATGGAGTATGGAATTATGGGCTGTCCAACATGAAAAATGTCCAGAACTATGAACAAAGGGAACAACTTCCTCCCTATTTACATAATGTCTTCTTCTTCCTTCCTCCTGCACAAACTTGGTTTACATGTGCAGCTCCTGCTCATTACTCCAGGGGAACTAACAGTCTTATGCCTCGTACACACGATCACGATTTCCGACAAGAAAACCAAAGTTTTCTCAGCAGGAAAACGGCAGAAATTTGTCTTGCATACACACGGTCACACTAATCTTGGCTGAAATTTCGACCGTCAAGAACGCAGTGACACACAACACGTACGACGAGCCAAGATCAATGAAGTTCAATAGGCAGTTCGGCTCTTCTGCTTGATTCTGAGCATGCAAGTTTTTTTGCGCTTCGTAATTGCATATGTAGCGCCTGTGTACTTTTCGTACAGGTGCTATGTTTAAATTTAGTGGGGGAATGAGAGAGTTACGTTGCTCTCATTCTTTGATTTGACCAATTTGGCTGTCGCCAAATCTGGATTGTCCTGTGGGTCAGTCTGTGCCCCAGAGATGCAGTCTCATCTCTGGGCGGCAGGTGGCGCCAGAGGGGTCCAGGCGGAGCAGCTTCTTCCCAGCAGCCAATTAGAGGAGTTTTCTCTCGCGGGGCATGCTGGGGAGGGGTATTTCTGTGGCGGAGGCCGTTGTTCGGGGTTCTTCGCGGGTTCCAGGTGCGGCACCCCCCTTTAGGGTGTGCGCACATCACGGGCCCCTCCACTATGGCCTATGAGTCCGGGGTCGTGTGCTACGCGGAGTTCCTGACTCTGGGCTCTCATAGTAGCCCAGAGCAACCGATGCTACAAAGGGGCCCCAGTGACTTACTGGGTCCCCACTTCTATTGAGAAGATCCCAAGCTGGGTGCTGTTCGGTGGGGGATCGGTCTGAGGAGAACCTGGAGGCAGGTGATCCAACAGGGCTTGAACGAACCATCAGGGATCTGGGTGACCGGACATTGACAGGTCACATTCAACCTGTCAGTTGGTAACCCCAAAGGACATACTGGGAGGATTTGCTCTACCGTTCACAATTTCAGCACTAGGCCTGTGGCAGAGGTCTCATCTAACATCTCAGTTTAATTAGAGCCAAGTCGGTGGCAGAGACTTGTTCCTCTCAGAAATTCTAAGTGGCGCTCTGGCTGCCAGGCCTGTGGGAGAGATCTGTCCAGGGGCACTTTTACCCACTCCGGCTCGAGTAGCGATGCAGTCGAATACAACTACAAAAAGGGGCAGGACTGCCTTTACTATCCATAGCCTGATACTGTGAAGTTGCTCTTCCTTCACCAACCTATCCTGTCTACCTCATGTTTACATGTTAGTCGTGTTGGACCAGGAAAATAAAGCATTTGAAAACGTCAACCAACGGTCCTGGACATTCTATTATTGCTCTCAGCACTACCATCACCCCTAGACACAGTGAAAAGGTAACTTAAATACGCTGATCCCAAATCTAATCAGCGGCTCCTCCGGGGGTAGAGCTACACATACAGATGAACGTGATTCGCAATATGAATTTTTCCAGTCTTGAAAATTGAGGATCCGTACCTTTCTTATCCGCTTGCTCAGTGGGGATCGCTCCGTTGATCCCCGCTGAGCCGCCAGATGACAGGACGGTCCCTGTCAGATCTTCACTCTCCCCTATGGGGGGATCGGATGAACACGGACCGTCTGTCCGTGTTCACCCGATCCGACTAGCAGACAGATGGGAAAATAGGATTTTCCTCCGTCTGCAGAATCGGAGCATAGTGGATACTGATGAGATCAGGTGTCAGCGGATGTTCATTCGCTGACACCCGCTATACGATAGGGATACATGTATGTCCTTTTTTCATCCTTAACTGCTTGCCGACCAGCCGCCGCAGTTATACGGCGGCAAGTCGGCTCCCCTTCCCTGCCAGTGGCATTTTTATAGTAATCCATGCATTTTTATAGCACTGATCGCTATAAAAATGACAATGGTCCCAAAAATGTGTCAAAAGTGTCCGAAGTGTCCGCCATAATGTCGCAGTACCGAAAAAAAAATCACTGATCGCCGCCATTACTAGTAAAAAAAAAATATTAATAAAAATGCCATAAAACTACCCCCTATTTTGTAAACACTATGGGGCAGATTCACAGAGCAAGTACGCCGGCGTATCTACTGATACGCCGGCGTACTTTCAAATTTCCTGCGTCGTATCTTTAGTTTGAATCCTCAAACCAAGATACAACAGCATCTGGGTAAGATCCGACAGGCGTACGGCTTCGTACGCCTTCGGATCTTAGATGCAATACTTCGGCGCCCGCTGGGTGGAGTTTGCGTCGTTTTCCGCGTCAGGTATGAAAATTAGCGATTTACGACAATCCACGAACGTACGCGCGGCCGTCGCATTTTCTAACGTCGTCTGTAGTCGGCTTTTTCCGGCGTATAGTTAAAGCTGGTATTTTGCGGCGTATAGATAGACTTGCCTTGTTAAGCAAGTCGTTCCGGCGTCGAAATTTGAATTTTTTTTTTTTTTGCGTAAGTCGACCGTGAATAGGGATGGACGTAACTCACGTCTAAGTTAAAAAAATGACGTCCTAGCGACGTCATTTAGCGCAATGCACGGCGGGAAATTTTGGGACGACACATGCGCAGTTCATTCGGCGCGGGGACGCGCTTCATTTAAATGAATCACGCCCCCTAATCGCCGATTTGAATTCCGCAGCCAGAAATACACTATGCCGCCGTAAGTTACGGCGCAAAATCGTTGAGGATTCGAAATTCCGCCAGGTAAGGTACGGCGGCGTAGCGTATCTCTGATACGCTGCACGGATGTAATTCTCTCTGGATCTGGCCCTATAAATTTTGCGCAAACCAATCGATAAACGTTTATTGCGATTTTTTTTAATGAAAAATATGTAGAAGAATACGTATCGCCCTAAACTGAGGAAAAAAATAGTTTTTTTATACATTTTTGGGGGATATTTATTATAGCAAGTTAAAAATATTAATTTTTTTCAAAATTGTCGCTCTATTTTTGTTTATAGCGCAAAAACTAAAAACCGCAGAGGTGATCAAATACCACCAAAAGAAAGCTCTATTTGTGGGAAAAAAGGACGCCAATTTTGTTTGGGAGCCACGTCGCACGACCGTGCAATTGTCAGTTAAAGTGACGCAGTGCCGAATCGCAAAAAGTGCTCTGGTCTTTGACCAGCAATATGGTCCGGGGGTTAAGTGGTTAAACTGTTCGATGAAAAAACTGATATACGGTCCGCTGGTGTGAAAGGGGCCTAACTCTGCTGCCCTTAGCACAGGTACAAGACCGTTGACGTAATTAGAACCCTCCCTGGTGCTGACCCCTAATGTATCATAATAGGAGATCACTACATAACACATGATAAAAAAAACTTAGGTACCAACTTTTAATCTGCTGGCAAAAACTAGAAACTTGACATTATACTTTGAGCCCGATGACAAGAACAATTTAGCTTATAAAACTTTATTTTGAACTGTGCCCTGTGCTGAAATACCAGCAAAGCCTTGTCGAAGAAGACAATTTCTGTGTGAAAGAAATAAACCATCATTTCTAATTACTGTGCAATCTGCTTACTAGAATTTTTTAGGCTAACTATGAACTGCACTTAATTAGTTCAGTCGGTTTAAATGAGCAGAGTGGATACAGTGCTGCACGTTGTGCTCCTTCCTTCTCTCTTGTACTGAAGAGATGTTCAAGGCCTGCAGTTATCTTAAATTACTTTATAATCCTCTTGTCCTATATCCTTATCATTTACAAACCTTAAAGCGCCAAATAATGTTGGAGTATCTTAATAATGCGTTTTATCTCTGGACACAGTCTACAAGAATTGAAAGCTATTTAAATATTGTTCCAGAGATAGAGCTCAAGCAAATTCTTTCCCAAGCTTTGGCAGATAAGTACCAGGCTGGAATGGATCACTATATAGCCATCTTTGGAATTAAGGAACAATTGAGCCCCCCACGTTCTCATATATTACCCAAGAGCCAAGAGGATATATGGAAGGCCAGCAACAGGCACTTTGGCATTTCATTTGTAGCCATTGTTCTAGTACCTTCAATTCATTAAAGAGAGCCATTAGATTATTTGTGCATTTATTATATTCATGCATGTTATTTATATGAAAAACTTACCCTGCATAGACATGCAAAAGCCCTGAGACTGCTGTTGGATGCCACCATCTTGGATGTGATGTCAGCATTGGTTGGTTGCTATGGCTCAGCTTCACTGCCTGTAGAGGAAGAGAACTTACACGTAGACTAGTTGATGCAGCAATATGTATTAAAGGGGTTGTAAAGGTACAATTTTTTTCCTAAATATATTCTTTTACCTTAGTGCAGTCCTCCTTCACTTACCTCATCCCTCCATTTTTCTTTCAAATGTCCTTATTTCTTCTGAGAAATCCTCACTTCCTGTTCTTCTGTCTGTAACTCCACACAGTAATGTGAGGCTTTCTCCCTGGTGTGGAGTGTCGTGCTCGCCCCCTTCCTTGGACTACTAGAGAGTCAGGACCAGTGGCGGCTGGTGAAGTTTTAGGATGGGGGGGCGCCAGACCCCGCCCTTCCTTTTTGACCCCTCCCACTTGGTGGAAATGGGCGTGGTTTAATCGAAATAGTGGGCGTAGCTCTAAGGTGGTGTGGTTAGCATCTGAGATGAACGAGGGTTGGAGGGAGAGAGAGGGACAGCAGGCCCAGATTCTACACAACTATAGAAATGTGTATTCTAGAAATTCAATCTGCCCGGCCGTAGTAATGATACTACGAGCGCCGGGCAGACACTGTGGCGCCTCGGTAAGCGCCACAAGGCGGTACTAAAGCCCGCAAATGAAGCGTCACGTCTGCAATCTTGTGATTGCATGGACGTGGCGCTTCCCATAATGCACGTGGCCGGCGCCACATAGTGCATTTGGTAAAGGATTTTTTGAAATTTCAATTATTTTTTTCTTAAAGGGGCCATTTAAAAAAAAAATGACTACAGGAGGGGGGGGGGGGGGGCGGCGCCCCTATGGACGGGCCGCCACTGGTCAGGACGCTCTCTATGTTGCAGATAGAGAAAGCAGCTGTGTGTTAGCGGGCGTCCTGACTCTCCTGTAGTTCAAGGGAGGGGGCGAGCACGACACTCCACACCAGGGAGAAAGCCTTGCATTACTGCATGGAGTTACAGACAGAAGAACAGGAAGTGAGGATTTCTCAGAAGAAATAAGGACATTTAAAAACAAAATGGAAGAATGAGGTAAGTGAAGAAGAACTGCACTAAGGTAAAGGAAGCTATTTAGGAAAAAAAATTGTACCTTTACAACCCCTTTAATATGATAATATTGACAAAGTACAACTCTAAAGACATGGCCAAACCGAACTGAAGCACTTACAGCGAATCATTAAAGAGATATTTATGTACACTATAGACACCTGACAGCATCCAACAGAGGAGGTGGCTGCAGAGGCGTCCCTAGGGGGGGGGGCAGAGGGGGCCCTGACCCCCCCAACATCATGCTGTGCCCCAAAAAAAAATATATTTTTTTTTTTTAATTTTTTTTATTTTGCTCCCCGAGAGGGAGAGCGTCCCCAGTCAGCTCTGCGAGGGATTCCTCCCCTCCCTGTGCTCGCCGACACTGCATAATGCGAGCGCTCACACAACCAGATATTCCAGCCTGGGCCGTGTTTAAGTGTGTGCACTGCAGACTGCAGTACACTGTAATCACTGAACTACATTATCTCCATCCCTTCTCTCCCCCCCATCTGTCTCCCTCCCCCTCTCCTGTTCTTTCAAAACATTCACAATTTACTTTCACTTTCAGTTAGGCAGATAATATACGGTGCAAATTTCTTTCCTGCATCCACAGATTGCAGGAAAGAAACTTGCATGATTCCCCCATCAACAGACAGTGGTGACAGGGGAATATCCCTCCTGCCCAGCAATTATATTCTCCTGACAAACAGTGATTATCACTAGTGACTATACAGCAACCACTAGTGATAATTATAAGAGAATCTGCTTATTAATGGTTCAAATCTCAGCCAGTTTCTGCTGAACCAGCTGAGATTTAAACTGTCTATGGCTGGTCTTAGCTCTTAGGCAGCCCATACATTGATTAGCACTGTGGAGTGTCGGCTTCCTGGCGTGATCGGGCATGTGGGATTTCAAACACACCCGAGCCCATCTCTATTGGTTGTAGACAGTTGAGCTCCCTGCAGGTTGCTTAGCAGCAGTGGACCCTTCTCTGACATGCTGATCGGGATGCAATCCAGGTGATGCTCTTAGTCAAATCCTAGTCATAAATATCAGTGATTTTATTGATCAAAGCCCACACTTTACAGGCATAGAGCCCACATGGCAGCTGATCATACGGTTGATTATATTTATGTGGTTGTACTCTTGATGCTAATAAATACTGTGTTTATTAGTTCTGACTGGAAGCATCACCTGGATCACATGCCGATCAGCATGTCAACAGAGAAGGTTATACAGCATTACTGCTGCTAGGTGACCAGCTGGGGGCTCGGCTCTCTATAATCAATAGTGCCAGCCTTCCCCTGCAGGCTGGACTGGGACAGAAATTTGGCCCTGGACTTCAGTGGGGAAGCTAGACATTATTTCACCCGGGGCAAAGAATCAGTTCCGTGCCCCCCCTTATGGGACAAGATTATGCAGAAGTGAGAAACTCCCAGGCCATAGCTGTTGAGTCAGCTGTCTGTCCCCTCCCCCTTGCTCCTCTGTCGTTGTCCCTGCTCCTCTGGTCCTCCTCCGCTTAATCACTCCCATTCACGAATTATGGAAATTTAGGCTGCTGCCAATTCCAGAATCTGTCCTGTTGGTCATCTGCGCGCCAGGGGTGCGTTGACACCCCTGGGCGGCAGTTGGCGCTAAAGGGGTTCTGGGGGATCCACCTCCTTTCAGCAGCCAATCAGGGGGGTTTTTCCCTCGTTGGGCATGCTGGGAAGGGGGATATATCTGTGGCGGACGCTTTTGGCGGGTTGTTCTTGCGGGGCCCGAGTTCCAGGTGCGGTACCCACATTCAGGGTACGCGCATCCATGGGCCCCGCCACCGCGTCCTGCCATGCCGAGGTCATGCATCATGCACCTTAATTAGAGAGGGACCCCAGCGGCTTGCTGGGTCCCAAACTGTTGCTGAGAGGATCCCAAGCTTGGCTCGGGAGAACCTAGAACCAGAGGTTGTCCGGAAGGCCTAGACGAACCACCGGGGATCCAGTCGCCGCACTGTATGACAGGTATGCTCAAGCTGTCAGTGGGTGACATTGATTGAACTAACTGGGAGGATCTACTCAAACTGACTTTTCTAAATCCTAAATTGTCCAGCCTGTGGCAGAGGCCCTGAGGCAGGCCTGTGGCAGAGGCCCTGAGGCAGGCCTGTGGCAGATGCCTGCATCCTCCCAGTGATTTTTTGCAAGTGGCGCTCCGGTTGCCAGGCCTGAGATAACTGCCTGTCCGGGGGCACTTTACCCACCCTGATTGGGTGGCGACGAATTGATCTGCATCATTGCTATGAGCAGGCTTGCTCTCTCCTAGCATCTAAAGGCCTGATACTAAAGTTCCTCTAGGCTCATCAGCCTTTTTCCTGTCGTGTGCTCTGTTGATGTTGGCCAGTTTGGGCCTTGGAATAAAGCTTTGAAACTGAATTTTTGTCTGGACATTTGCTCTTTGTTCACACTCACAGAAGTCACCCCTAGACCAAGTCAAGAAGGTAACCTAGAAAGCCGATCCTGAATCAAACAGCGGCTCCTGCGGGGGTAGCGCTATACAAGATTGCCGCTGCTGCTTTTATGTGGCCGAGTGCAAGGAGTACCAGGATAGGCGTTGCAGGCAGCCTTTCCTAATGGCATTTTAGTGCCTATAAATGTCACCTATCAGTGCCCGCCAGCCGTCAGTGCCATCTGCCAGTGCCCGCCAGCCGTCGGTGCCATCTGCCAGTGCCCCCCAGCGCCACCTGCCAGTGCTTGCCAGCTGTCAGTGCCACCTGCCAGTGCCAGCCAGCCGTCAGTGCCACCTGCCAGTGCCAGCCATCAGTGCCAGCCAGCCGTTAGTGCCATCTGCCAGTGCCAGCCAGCCGTC
Source organism: Rana temporaria (assembly GCF_905171775.1). Classification (NCBI taxonomy): domain Eukaryota; kingdom Metazoa; phylum Chordata; class Amphibia; order Anura; family Ranidae; genus Rana; species Rana temporaria. The sequence continues at coordinate 35,067,370 of NC_053493.1, read as the reverse complement.
AGTGCCATCTGCCAGTGCCAGCCAGCCATCTATCAGTGCTGCATATCAGTGCCACCTAATCCTATCAGTGCTCATCAGTGCTGCAGATCAATGCCACCCAATCTGTATTGTGCTTTGAGAAACTGTCACATGACATTTAAAAAAAGTATCGGCAATCGGTATTGGTACTTGTACACGGTCTTAAAAAAGTGGTATCGGAACAACCCTAATTTTAACCATAACAAAAATCCCCAAATATCAGTTGCTCTCCCTGGTGGTCTTTGACGGCACTTGCCAATATAACTCTGTTCCACTTCTTCACTGCGGGCCTTTTTCCTTACTAGGCCTCCAGCCGTGTCACACCAGCTCGGAGACAACCCATTACCCACAGTGCCACCATTACCATCTTCCAGCTAACCCGTGTTAACTGAATACACCAGGGGGCCCATACCACTGATGAGTCCCCCACACTTCGATCTCATAGGTTATTTGCCACCATCAAAGACCATCACCGCCAGTTCTCTGCTGCCATGACATGTCCTGCTGCACCGCACCTGAAATAAAAAAAAAATGAACACACCAAAAACAGGGAGGGCGGGTGGAAAACTGATCCTGCTAATGATCCCCTGCAGTGTTAACCGGGTCACCCCCCCCCTAACTCGTTAAATAAACAAAACCCCTCCTATCCCTATCTTTCCTCCAATCCACTATTCCCCCACCTCTGGATTATATTCTTTAACCCCTTGCTGTTGCCCTTATCACTCCTGTCATGCTGGCCCTCTGCTAGCTCCTTTTCAATCCCCTCGCTCCAGGTCGCTCTTTCCCTAATCCAGCTATTCCTAACCAGAGGGCGCTCTGTCCGTGACCCACTATGTAGAATGCGCATCAACTGTAGGGAGTCAGTGCTTTTATAAGTGACACTCTATAGCAGCTTTTCTCAACTTTTTTAACCCAGAGGAACCCATAAAAATGTTTTAGGTCTTGGGGAACCCCTGCTAAAACCACAGTAGGGCACAGTACAGGGGGAATTAGAAGGGCACAGTACAGAGGGAAATAGGAGGGCATAGTGCTGGGATCAGGAGATCACAGTACAGTTCATGGAATGTTGCTCGGGACATGGCCTTCCCAGGACAGCTTAGTAGAAAGCATGACTGTCTCAGGACAGTTGGCAAGTATGATGTATTGCAAGATTATCATGGGGCCCCTGGGCAGTGCCCAGGGATGCCCATGCATTAAGACAGCCCTGCCTCACGTATCCCCAAAGGGTTAGCAACTTAAAGTAATAGCCCAGTTTTGGGTGGAGTGTTGCACTGCTGCGTCCACTGTCCAGCCTCCTCTAAGCTAAGTATTAATGGACACACAGAGATCCCCCCGGCTGTGGAAACCCTACTTCCATCTCTGCCCCTTAGTGTCAGCTGATCCTAACCCCTCCAGCCTACCTCTGCAGGTAACCAATATAAAACTAAGCGGCACAGAACCTGACTCCAGCCTGCAATTCCTGAAGCCGACTTTCCGTGTGTCCCCAGAGCATTTTTATAAATAATAGATAGAAATTTGATAAAGTAGTGCAAAACATATACAATTTTGCAAAGCAATTTTTACTGCAGATGCTGATAATAAGACCGGTTACTACAGTCCTCCGAGACAGGGCGTGAAGAGATAGCCAAATCAGGTTTCCATATCTGGGTACCATAAAAAAGACCATTATCACCTAATAACAGTAAATGGTGTCACTGGAGGCCATAAAATGACAGACGTGTCTGCTGTCTGACATCTCCAGCAGTTATAAAACCGTGAAAATCGCACAACAAGGTAAGTTATTAACTTTATAGATAAAGGATTTTAAGGCGATGGAAAATCGTCACCTTCACTGTTATCGAGAGATAAATACCAACTGGTAGATATTGCCTATGGAGACAAGCCGTATAGCTAAATACCCAACATATATGGAAGCTGATTAACCTGTCAGACGATTTGTATTTTGTCCATCCAGTCCTGAGATGTATCTGGCCGGCCAGACTGTACAGCCTAAAATAACTATATTTGCCAGCATACCAAAAGTTAAAGACCTCACGTATTTTCTGAGATCATAGTGATAATGACAGCAGATAACACAGAAGAAAGAAGAAAAAACAACAAAGAAAGCATTATACAACAAAGTAGAGGTTTATTTATGCTTTCTTCAGTGTAAGCTACACTATATTGTTGAAAGTATTGGGACCAGTGGTGGCCGGTGGTATTTTTTTTGGGGGGGAGCGGCAAACAGTGCACAGCAGTCAGCAGGCCACCCCCTGGTCAGATAACCTGCACCTCCCCCAGGCTTCCCTCTGGGCGACGGACGGGCGGCCGGCTAGCTTCCCATGCGTCTTCTCTTCTCGCTTCTCCTCCCTCCTCCTCCCGGTGGCCAGCTAAAATTCTCCTTTCAGCCAGTTGGAAAACGGGTTTTAGACCCGCTCCCTAATTGGCCGGGAGGAGAATTAGTGTGACAATAGCAAATATTTTTAAAATAATTCGCTAGTGTCACACAACAGGGTTAGCTCGGAAGCGCAGTGCTCTGCGCCCCGAGCCCACCCTATTTTGAAGCCTATTAGAGCCTCTGGCTCCAATCACGTGCTTCAAACCCTCCCCCCCATTGGGATCCATGCATCTGGCGCTCTGCATGTGGATTAGGGGCCGGAAGCATAGATAGGGGGGGGGGCGACACCCATGCACCCCTAATAGATGGGAGATGGGCTGCCACTGATTGGGACGCCTGCATTTACACGCACATGAACTTTAATGGCATCCCAGTCTTAGGGCCAGATTCACGTAGATCAGCGGATCTATAGATCCGCTCGATCTACGTGATTTAAGATCCGCTCCCGCAAGTTTGAGAGGAAAGTGGCTAATTCACAAACCACTTACCTCTAAACTTGCGGCGGCGGATCCTAAATCCCCCGGCGGAATTCAAATTCTGCGGCTAGGGGAGTGTACTATTTAAATCAGGCGCGTTCCCGCGCCGATTTAAATGCGCATGCGCCATCCGCGAAATTTCCCGGCGTGCATTGCTCCCACTGACGTCGCTAGGACGTCAGTGGTTTCGACGCTTACGTAAACGACGTCCGTCCGTATTCGAGAACGACTTACGCAAACGACGTTAAAAAATTCTAATTCGACGCGGGAACGCCGGCTATACTTAACATTGGCTGCGCCTGATAAAAGAAGGGGTAAGTATACGACGGGTACGCCGCTACGGAAACGTCGTAAGAAGACTGCGTCGGGTCCGCGTACGTTCGTGAATTTGCGTATCTCACTGATTTACATATTATTTATCGTAAATCAGCGGGAACGCCCCCGGCGCCATTTTTAAATGGAAAAAAAGATCCGACAGTGTAACACAGTGTAACACTGTCAGATCTTAGTCCTATCTATGCGTATCTGATTCTATGAATCAGGCGCATAGATAGGACCAGTGTAAGTCAGAGATACGATGGTGTATCTGTAGATACACCGTCGTATCTCTTTGTGAATCTGGCCCTTAGTCCGTAGGGTTCAATATTGAGTTGGCGCACCCTTTTCAGCTATAACAGCTTCAACTCTTCTGGGAAGGCTGTCCACAAGGTTTAGGAGTGCGTCTATGGGAATGTTTGACCATTCTTCCAGAAGCCCATTTGTGAGGTCAGACACTGATGTTGGGTGCGAAGGTCTGACTCACAGTCTCCGTTCTAATTCATCCCAGATGTGTTCTATTAGGTTGAGGTCAGGACTCCACCCCAAACTCGCTCATCCATGTTTTTAGGAGATGGGGTTAGGGTTATTTATAATAATTTTATTTATTTTTATTTTATTTATTATTATATGAATAATAATAAATGAATGAATAAATGTAAAATAAATACACAAATAAATAAAAATCATAAATAAAAAACAAAATTTCAATAAATGAATACTAAGTAACAATAAATAAATAGTTAACCCATAACTTTAACCCTTACCCCTTAAAAAAATAAAATAATAAATAACTAAACACCCTAACACAAAATAAATTATTATAATAATGTAATTTTTTGTTCGAGTTTGGGTGTTTATTGTTATTTTTTATTATTATAATAATATTAATAATAATGTATTTAATATTTCTTAAAGTTAATTATTATGTATTAATGTATTATTACAAATTATTATTTTACTTATTTATGATGATTTTTAGTTATTTGTGTATTTATTTTACATTTATTTATTCATATATTACAATTTTATTTAAAAAAATAAATAATTTGAGCAGAAAAACGCATGACAAAACACGTGAATACGCACAAAAACGCACAAATGGTGCATTTCCATGAGGATAAAAACATGGCAAAAACGCCCAAATCTGCCCGATTTGAGCGACAAAAAAAAGCTCCAGAACTTGTTTGAGCTTCAGGCGTTTGGCTTCAGGCGACATGGAGTGGAGATGTGAACCATTGAAATAGAGAATCATTTATTTTTTCCAGCGTTTTTGAGCTTTAAGCTTCGAGCTACAAAACGCTCAGGTGGGAATGCAGCCTTATGCCCCGTACACACGATGAGATTATCAGACGAATGATCGTGCGTTTTTTTTTTTTTTTTTAGCATGCTAATCTCATGCCGAATCTGATGAGTTTACTAAAGTCACGAAAATTCTCGTACGATAGAATAAAAATTCGGAAGTGATGTCATGTGTTGTAATGCATTTGTATTGCATTTTCGAACAACAGCTGTACTGATTAAATGAAAATCGTAGGATCTGGCATCGTACGAAAATAAATTCCGTGCATGTCCGATAGAATAATATCGGATGAACTGTCATGATCGGCTCTCGAAAGCTCTGTACTAATGATCTGATTATCGTACGATCTCTTTGAAAGCGGAATTTTTTCTACTATTTTCTGATTCGTGCGTACGGGGCATTAGGGTGAATTCACACACAGTGCAGTGACAGCCACTTTACTGCATTGTAAAATGTTTGTCACTACAAGGACACACAGAAACAATTGTTGTCCCATGCAAACCACAACATAGCCCAGAACTGCCTGCTGCAGTATAAAACCGCATGGCACTGAATGAATGAAGTGTACTTTTACACACTTGAAATAAAGTTTGTACAAAATAAATTGAGCTGCGTGATTATGCACTGAATCGCGCACCACAATGCCACCTACCGCAGTCAGGAACGGGGAGCTGCCAAAGAGGTAAAACCAGCGGCGGTCCGTCCATAGAGGGCGCTGGAGCGCCGCCCCCTCTGGCTTCGCACCGCCACTGAAAATAACATACATTCATGGCGGCCGGACATTGAGCGCCGACCACCTGAATAACGGCAGCTGGTTGGCTGTGCGGAAGTGCCTATCACAGCCAGCGGCTCTGATAGGCTTTCCGTGTACAGCCCTCGTCTCCCGGATGTCTTATCCAGGGAACGTACGGGGTGCGTTCCTTGGATAAGACTGACGGTCGTCTCAGCAAATCAGGTTCGCCAATTCTGGTTATCGGTAACCTGATTGGCTGAAGCGTCACCAAGGCGGGAGAAGAAGACATCGAGGGACGTCGAAGGATTAAGGTAAGTGCATTTTACAGGGCACAGCGGCGACAATGGGCACAGAGGCGACAAAGGGCACAGTGGCATCAATGGGCACAGTAGTGACAATGGGCACAGTGGCAACAATTAAAGGGCACAGTGACATGCACAGTGGCAACAATGCACACACTGGCATCAATGGGCACAGCGGCATCAAAGGGCACAGTGCCATTAATGGGCACAGTAGTGACAATGGGCACAGTGGCGACAATTAAAGGGCACAGTGGTGACAATTGGCACAGTGGCAACAATTAAGGGGCATAGTGGTGACAATTGGCACAGTGGCGACAATTGAGGGGCACAGTGTCTGCGTTTGATGGCATGGCACAGTGGTGACAATTGATGGCACAGTGGCTGTGTTTGATGGCATGACACAGTGACTGCGTTTGGCATGGCACAGTGACTGCGTTTGATGGCATGGCACAGTGACTGCGTTTGATGGCATGGCACAGCGGCTGCATTTGATGGCATGGCACAGTGACTGCGTTTGATGGCATGGCACAGCAGCTGCGTTTGCTGGCATGGCACAGTGACTGAGTTTGGTGGCATGGCACATTGGTGCGAATTGATGGCATAGTGACTGCATTTGATGGCATGGCACAGTGGAGATAATTGATGGCACAGTGGCTGCGTTTGCTGGCATGGCAAAGTGACTGAGTTTGGTGGCATGGCACATTGGTGCGAATTGATGGCATAGTGACTGCATTTGATGGCATGTCACAGTGGTGATAATTGATGGCACAGTGGCTGCGTTTGATGGCATGGCACAGTGGTGACAATTGATGGCACTGTGGCTGCGTTTGATGGCATGGCACAGTGGTGACAATTGATGCAACAGTGGCTGCATTTGATGGGCACAGTGAGGCTGCAATTTTTTTCTTTTTTTTACGTTTGCGCCCCCCCAACAATTTTGAGCACCAGCCGCCACTGGGTAAAACTGCCCATTGTAGTATTAATTTGCTCTTAAAGGTAAATTCGTTTTTATTCAAGACTTTACAGCCCATCTGCTGACCTGACATTGCTCTTCTACATTTAATAAAAAAAGTTTGGTCACCTCCCCACCCTCAGCCTGGGATTGGACAGGGTATGAGCAGCAGTAGTTCACCCTTTGTTCACTCTGCTCTCTCTTCATGTCAGCATATCCATTTCAACTATGTACACGTCACACACCTGATTGGCTCCTTGTTCTGCCACTCCCTCTCACAATCAAGTTCTGCTGTATAGGGAGTTACAAAAAAGCTGATACCAAATCAAATTCAGATACTTACACTAGCTGCATCTGAAATAGAAGTGTCGCCAAACTTTTTTTGGGCTATATCTCTTCTCTGGGTCACAGGAATTTACTAATGAACCTCTGTGAACCAGAGTCTATTATTCACTGATGGGGCAAAGTTGCACCAAGTTCAGGAAGGATCCCGATAATATTGTCAGAATCCACCCAGATGCCTGATTGAGAGTGGCAGAGAGCAGAAGCCAGCCCCGCCCACCCCCTCCACTGCCTGGCACCACACAAGCACTGGAGGAGCAAAGGGAAGCATTGGCTGACAGTTCGAACCAAGATATGTGTGTGAGCCGCTCAGGCTGTATGGGAATGAAGTGCTGTGCCCACCGCTGGCTGGGGGGGGAGCTTGTCTATGCTCCAAGTGATGGTAGGGAGTGATAGGTGTCCCGGGAGCCGCACACCAAGTCAAAGCCTGTTGTGTGATAGTGAATGGCAGTGTCAGCCTGAACACCACCAGGCCACACCCCCAACACAATTCATCCCACCCACCGGAGCTTACAAATGGGGATTGGCTGACAGTTACTGCTCTCTGCGCCATCAGGAATTATGGGGCCCCTTACACAGCTTCAGGCATGGGCCCCCCTCAAATTGAGAAGCGGAGGGGCTGCCACGAATTGAGAAGCGGGGGGTGCCGTCGCTAATTGAGAAAATTATGAAGGCGGGGGGGGGCGTGAATTGAGAAGTGGGGGGTTCCACGAATTGGGGGGTTGCCCTGGGGACCCCTTACAAAAAAAAGAAATTAAAAAAATGTATATATAAAAAAATTATAAAAAAGGGGGGGGGGTAGCCATCTGGGGACCTCTGGGCCCTTTAATTAAAACCAAAAAAAGATATAAAAAATGTATATTTTTTTTTAAAAAGAGGGGTTGCCATTTTGGGCCCTGGGGACCTCTGGGCCTTTTAATAAAAAAAAAAAAGGGGGGGGTTGCCATTCAGGGCCTGGGGACCTCTGGGTCCTTTAATAAAAAAATATATATATAAAAAAGGGGGGTTGTTATCCAGGGCCCTGGGGACCTCTGGGCCCTTTAATAAAAAGAAAAATTAAAAAATAAATATATATATATATATTTTTTTTAAATTATAAAAAAAAAGGGGTTGCCATACCTCTGGGCCCTTTAATAAAAAAAAAAAAGAAATAAAAAATATATAATTTTTTTTAAATTTATAAAAAAAAGAGGGTTGCCATACGGGGCCCTGGGGACCTCTGGGCCCTTTAATAAAAACAAAAAATAAATATAAAAAAAATAAAAAGAAGGGGGGTTGCTATCCGGGCCCCTTACAGGTGTACTGCCTGTACCCCCTGATGGCGGCCCTGGCTGTCCGTGCCCCCTTATTTGTGCCCCTTCCCCCCCGCAGCACTCCTGGCTTCTGTCCTCTCCTCTCCCAGCTGCTGCTGGCAGGTTTCAAGATGGAGAGCAGGTGAAGGGGCCGGTAAATTTGTCACTTTCAGGGGGGGGGGGGGGGGGGTTGTGTCAGGTAGGCTGTATGGGGCCGTGTAATCCCCACATTTAAGGTTTGTTAAGCTACAATATATACGATTTTTGTTTTTGGGTTTAATACCACTTTAAATTGGAACTTCAGTAATTGTTTACTTTCCATCTATTATCCACTTGCAGCCCACTGGGCGATGCGGCTATTGTTCTGGCCGGGCGTCATATGACGTCCTCAGCTTCTCGGCCCCCGCCACGTCACTCGGGTACAGATGCGTGTGCCCGGCAGCCGTGATGTCCACAGGGCACCCGCGATTACCCGGTAACAGAGCAGGACCGTGGATCTGTGTGTGTAAGGACACAGATCCACGTCCTGTCAGGTGAGAGGAGACCGATGGTGTGTTCCCAGTACAGGGGAACACCGATCGGTCTCCTCCCCTTGTGAGTTCCCTCCCCTAGTGAGTCCCCTCCCCCTACAGTTAGAATAACTCCCTAGGACACACATTTAACCCCTTGATCGCCCCCTAGTGGTAACCCTTTCCCTGCCAGTCACATTTATACAGTATCAGTGCATTTTTATAGCACCGATCGCTGTATAAATGTGAATGGTCCCAAAATAGTGTCAAAAATTTCCGATATGTCCGCCGCAATATCACAGTCACTATAAAAATTTCAGATCACTGCCATTACTAGTAAAAAAAAGAAAATAATACAAATGCCATAATTCTATGCCCTATTTTGTAGACGCTTGCTTTTGCGCAAACCAATCAATATAAACTTATTGCGATTTTTTTTTTTTTTTTTTTACCAAAAATATGTAGAAGAATTAGTATCGGCCTAAACTAAGGAACATTTTTATTTATTTTTTTTAAATTGGGATACCGTTTTTATCGGCGTATAACACGCACAGGCGTATAACATGCACCCTAACTTTAGGAGGGAAGTTTCAGGGAAAAAAACTTTCCACAGCCCCCTGCAGGCACAGTTTATCCTCTATTTTCAGGGTAAAAAAGTGAGTGTTATACGCCAATAAATACAGTATTTATTATAGCAAATAGTAAAAAATTATGAGCTAGATTCACGTAGCTCAGCGTATAGTTCTGCCGACGTAGCGCATCTCATATGCGCTACGCCGACGTAAATTAGGGCGGCCAGACCTTTATTCACAAAAATCTGGCGCCGTACGTTGCACCGGCGTAGTGTAACTAGGCAGGCGCAAGCCCGCCTAATTCAAATGTGGAAGGTAGTGGGCGTGTAGTATTCAAAGTAGCCGTGACCCCATGTAAATTTTTTCACTAACGATCCGCGCATGCGCACGCATGCTCAGAGTCACGTCGTATATACTCCCTAAGATACGTCGGCTCAATGCTTTCGACGTGAACGTAACCAAGCACAGCCCTATTCCCGTATCACTGACATAAACGACGTAAAATTTGACGGCTGTTCCGACGTCCATACTTTAACATTGGCTGCGCCTCATATAGCAGGGGTAACATTACGCCGGACGTAAGCCTTACGTAAATGGCGTAGCAGGCGCAAGTACGTTTGTGAATCGGCGTATCTAGGTCATTTACATATTCTACGCGTAAATCTACGGAAGCGACCCTAGCGGCCAGCGTAAATATGCACCCTAGATACGACGGCGTACTAGCACTTACGTTGGTCAGAGGAAGCTGAAATTCAGGCGTATCTAGCTCCGTGAATAGCACACATAGATACGACGGCGCATCTACTGACTTACGCGGCGTATCAATAGATACGCCGACGTAAGAGCTACATGAATCTAGCTCATTGTGTCTTTTTTCAAACTTGTCGCACAAGGAATAAAAACCACAGAGGTGATCAAATACCACCAAAAAAAGCTATTTGTGGGGGGGAAAGGACGTCTCACAACCGCGCAATTGTCAGTTAAAGCGACACAGTATGCGCCGTTCGGAAGCCTGTCAATCACAGGCAGTGCTTGGAAACGCCTACTCCCGCGGGATTGCCGTGAGGTGAAAATCAGGATTAAGAGGTATGTGCTGAGAAAAAAAAAAAACACCGGCATTCTGTCGGTAGGATGGCGCGACTCCGTGTGATGTCAGAATTTTTTTTTAAAGGGTGAACCTCCACTTTAAGCATCTTTTTTCCAGTGAAGAACTTATTTGACTTTTTTTTTTTTTGAGTCACTGTAACGTCTTTTGAATTCTTTTTTTTTTAATTTCCTTTCAATGACAGGCCCAGACAAATGCATGCCTAGCTTTGATCACAATAGTAAACTGATTGGGTTTATCACTCCGCACCATATAATGCTTCCATACTCGCTGGCTTTGTGAATGGTTTGAATCTTGCTTATTAGTCTATAAATCTCGGAGTGTCTCCTGACTGTTCCGTACGGTGCAATCGTCTCCTTCCAGACCGCTATAGACTGAGATGGGCCAGCAGCCCGGAAATATATTTTCTTATCTGTATATATTAAGCATTCCAGATGCTTCACGTCTTGCCAGGCGTACTATAGTGCGATCCCAGTGATAAAAATGACACGCTGGTTTTAATGGTGACACATCCTATTTTTTAAGTCTTTCAGGGAACGTTAAGCGGACTTCAATGGAACGTTCAGGTGTTGCGGTAATCTTATCAGACGAGCACACGGCCTCTTCTGGCTGCTCCAGAAACATTATGGAATCTGAGTATCGCCATCCTGATTTACATCATCCTTAGCGCTTGGGGTTTATTCAGCCAATGGAACATTCACCTATCTCTTCCAGCGCAGGCCTTTTCATGTGCCCACTCCTTCACGCCATGTTCCCAAGTCATTAAACCGGCCCCTGTGTGGTGTTATTTTCACCGTTCTTAATCTGAAAGAACACAGGCTGCACTCAGGCTTTTGAATCGCTGCTAATATTGACTTTTGCTGTAATGCCTTATTTTCTTTTTAAAGAACAAAATATGAAAAATCATGGTTTTAAAGTGGTTCAGGAGATTGGGCGTAACTGCGGCGTGGCTTTAACTTCTTACTCGGCGTTCATCTCATGCCATAGATTGCAAGTTTCTCTGGAAGTCGAGATCCTCGCTTTTTCAAAGACCCAAAAGCTGAGCCTATGAAATCAAAAGCATGGTGTTTCGGGATTACTAGCTTGTACCCCTGCAGGTCAAAAATAAAAAAGGGGCCATATGATGACGAGGAGTATTAAGACCATCAGGAAAGGACTGGGAGAACAAATAATGGTCTGTTCATTATAGAAAAACAAGCTGCCCCCTCACTCACACATACCGACAATACCCCCCCCCCCGTGCACAGGCTGCCTCGGTACTCACACTGCTCGCCGCTCTCTGCACCGGGTGCACAGGCCGGCGGCCTCGGTACTCACACTGCTCGCCGCTCTCCGCACTGGGTGCACGGGCTGGCCTCGGTACTCACACTGCTCCCAGCTCCCCGCACCGGGTGCACGGGCCGGCCTCAGTACTCACACTGCTCCCTGCACCGGGTGCACAGGCCAGCCTTGGTACTCACACTGCTCCCCACTCTCTGCACTGGGTGCACAGGCCGGCCTCTGTACTCACAATGCTCGCCGCTCTCAGCACTGGGTGCACAGGCCGGCCTCGGTACTCACACTGCTCCCTGCTCTCCGAACCAGGTGCACAGGCCAGCCTCAGTACTCACACTGCTCGCCGCTCTCCGCACTGGGTGCACAGGCCGGCCTCGGCATTAACTAAGCTCGCCGCTCTCCGCACTGGGTGCACAGGCAGGTCTCGGTACTCACACTGCTCCCTGCTCTCTGCACCGGGTACACAGGCCAGCCTCAGTACTCACACTGCTCGCCGCTCTCCGCACTGGGTGCACAGGCCGACCTCGGCATTAACTAAGCTCGCCGCTCTCCGCACTGGGTGCACAGGCCGGCCTCGGTACTCACACTGCTCCCTGCTCTCCGCACCGGGTACACAGGACGGCCTCGGTACTCACACTGTTCCCTGCACTGGTGCACAGGCCTGCCTTGCTACTCACACTACTCCCCGCTCTTCGCACCGGGTGCACACCCGGCCTCGGTACTCACACTGCTAACCGCTCTCCACACCGGGTGCACACCCGGCCTCAGTACTTACACTGCTCCCCGATCTTCGCACTGGGTGCACAGGCCATCCTTGCTACTCGCACTGCTCCCCATTCTCCGCACCATGTGCACACCCGGTCTTGGTACTCACACTGCTTCCCGCTTTCCGCACCAGATGCACAGGCCGCCCTTGCTACTAACACTGCTCCCTTCTCTCCGCACCGGTGCACAGGCCGGCCTCTGTACTCACACAGTTCCCCGCACCGGGTGCACAGGCCGGCCTCCGTACTCGCACTGCTCCCCTCTCTCCGCACCGGGTGCACAGGGGCCGGGCACATGGATTTTGGGGGAGGCGCCTCTACGCCCCTAATGGAGCGACCGCCACTGCATTCCTCCAGTGAATCTAGATGCCCCACTGACCTTTAACCACAAGTCCTATAAAACCAACACCCCTTCCATGCTAAACTCATATCTTTAGTTGCGAACAGGCAGTTCTTTGCTGCAGAAGAAACATGTAATGGCCTTTTCTGCAATAAAATAACCTTACCTGCCTGCTTGCAGTTTTCAATAAAATGCACATTGCGCCCACAGTTTACATTCCCAACACGGTGCCTGTGTGCCAAGATTACTGAACTTTTGCGAATGCATGGCAGTTACAGCGCACCAGCCAATCAAGAAAAGTAAAGACCTGAACCCAAAAAAAACGAAGTTTCTGGCACAGGTAAGGGACCTCACAGGCCTGCTAGATTTTATAATCTAGTATTACACTGTCTTACACTGTCTTTCACTGCTCTGCACATGCTCAGTTGCTCTCTATTTTTAGGCACTGCCAAATTTTTAGTGGCCAATCTGCTCGCAGCCTTGAAGCACAATTAAACCCTCCTATCCTTTACAGCCAAGGAAGCTGCCTCTATTTGATCTGCAACTGGCATAGTGCTGCACATGTGACCAGTTATGACACAAGCCATTTGATGGTTTGACAGCTTTGACAAGCAAATGTGACAGTTAGCAATCCTGACTTTCCAGGAATGTAACTGTATTTTGAAACCTTTAAATGGATGGGTCTAGTTCCGCTTTATTATTTACTGCTGTTCAGGGGCTCTGGGCTTCAGCAAAATGGTAGCCTCCAGCAAGAAGAAACAGAAGAAATTCCTGGAGGCAATTTACAGAACACACTCGTTGTTCCTTGCTAAAGAACATTATTTTTTATCAAGATGTTATGGATAAACTTCTGCTTTAAAGGGGTGGTTCACCCTAAAAACTACTTTTTTTTATTACAATTGGCCCCCCACATTACAATACGATTAAGGCTATTATTATTTTTTTGAAGCTGTACATACCTTTGTACAGCATATTCACCCGTTGCGAGTCCCGCGGGAGTGGGCGTTCCTCACATGTCTGTGATTGACATTTTGACCAAAAACAAGCTCCCCCCGTCGCGTAAGCCGCGTCACGATTGGCGAAAGGAGCCGAACGGCGATGCGCATGCGCAGTATAGCGCCGACTCGCCGTTCGGCTCCTTTCGCCAACCGTGACGCAGCTTACGCGGCGGGGGAGCTCGTTTTTGGTCAAAATGTCAATCACAGACATGTGAGGAACGCCCACTCCCGCGGGACTCGCAACAGGTGAATATGCTGTACAAAAGTATGTACAGCTCCAAAAAAATAATAATAGCCTTAATCGTATTGTAATGTGGGGGGCCAATTGTAATAAAAAAAAGTAGTTTTTAGGGTGAACCACCCCTTTAAGAATGACATCCATGAAGACTTCTAAAATCGCTGAAACATTCACTTTAAGTTTCTACTTAAAATGCCCAAAGTTTTGTGGATGGCTACTTGTTCATCCAACTGGTACCTCCAAGTTCAAAAAGCAGACATTTAGGCCCGGATTCTCAAAGGAGTTACGCCGGCGTATCTCCAGATACGCCGTCGTAACTCTGAGTCTGAGGAGTCGTATCTTGGCGCCTGATTCAAAGAATTTGTATAAGATACGACCAGCGTAAGTCTCCTACGCCGTCGTATCTTAACTGCATATTTACGCTGGCCGCTAGGGGCGTGTACGCTGATTTACGCCTAGAAATATGTAAATCAGCTAGATACGCCTATTCATGAACGTACGCCCGGCCATCGCAGTACAGATATGCCGTTTACGTAACGCTTTTTCCGGCGTAAAGTTACCCCTGCTCTCTGAGGCGTACCAATGTTAGGTATGGACGTCGGAAAAGCGTCAAATTTTTTACGTTTTACGTCGTTTGCATAAGTCGTTCGCGAATAGGGCTGGGCATCATTTACGTTCACGTCGAAAGCATTGGTTTCTTGCGGGTTAATTTGGAGCATGCGCACTAAGATACTTTCACGGACGGCAAATGCGCCGTTCGTAAAAAGCGCCATTTACGTGAGGTCACAAGAAATGTACATAACACACGCCCACATCTTCCACATTTGAATTAGGCGGGCTTACGCGGACCTATTTACGCTACGCCGCCACAACTTTGCTTTGAGAATACAGCACTTGCCTGTCAAAGTTGCGGAGGCGTAACGTAAATAGGATACGTTACGCCCGCACAAAGATGCGTCCTCCTACGTGAATCTGGGCCATAATATGAATAATTACCTGTCTACATTGCATTATATCCCTTTCCTTGACGCACAACTTTTGAGTCTCTGCCTCTCTCCTGGAAGACTATGAATATTCCTGGGGAAAACTTGGTCTAATTTCATAGGAAATGGAATCAGAATGTATTTACTAGCTACTGACCACATTTTCTTTTTCATGTTAGTGTGAAATCTGGAGGGTTTCAGTTTGTAAATTTATTATTTGAAAGTTGATCATGAAAATGTTTTGTCTTTACAAACCTTGTACTGTATTTTTTGGAGGCCGCACTGGCTTTGCCCGGGTATGTAGTAAAATTAATTCCAGAACAGAGTTACCGCAGAGGGAGAGAAAATATCAGTGGAAAATCTTTAATCGTTTAATGGAGCTGCCTTATAACAGCTTTTAAAAAAGTCATACAAATTATGTACAGATGAAGCGCATTATCCCAAACTGGAACATCACTTGGGTGGCCACCGCAGAATGGCTGTTAGTGGGCACTTGTGAGGTTATCTCTGGTGATGACAATGCTAACAGGTCAATGAGATTGCCCATCACTTTGATTTATTGACTGTAAAGCTGTCAGCAGTTTGACAGCCAGAACCCGTAAGAAAGGGACACGCAATACGTATTCGTTGACAGAAGATGTCCTCTGGCTTCCAATTTGACTGACGCCCAGCAGGACGTCATGGGCCTGCCCCTGGCTTGGAGGCCCATGTTTTTGCAGTTGGGAGGTTTGCTTTTGTCTTTTCACTGTCCGGTCTTAGCTGCATGCTATGTCTCTTCTGCAAGAAAAAAAACATACACACAAAAAGAAATAAGCGCGCAACCCCAATCTTTAAAAATTGTGCAATCACAACGGAGTGAATAACAATGTATCAAACCATAAATTAATAAAAAAACGGGTGTGTTGAAAAAATACCCTAAACCAGGTGAACAAAAATATTAAACCCAAACGAATGAACAATATATATGGATAATTGAAACATCAAAGTCCTCAAAAAATATATATATATCAAAATCTTGACCACCAGATATTTCCAAGAAAAAGTTCATTAATCACTGCAGACTTTAACCCAACATCTTGAAGGAACTTGCATCCTTATATTCAATTGAAGAAATAAAAATACTGGGGCAGATCCACAGAGATCAGAGATACGCTACACCGCCGTACCTTACCTGGCTTTAGTTCGAATCTTGGAAGAATTTGCGCCGTAAGTTACGGCGGCGTAGTCTATCTCTGGCGGCGTAATTCAAATCGACGATTAGGGGGCGTGTTTCATTTAAATGAAGCGCGTCCCCGCGCCGAATGAACTGCGCATGCGCCGTCCCTAAATTTCCCGCCGTGCATTGCGCTAAATGACGTCGCAAGGACGTCATTTTTTTTTAACATAGACGTGAATTACGTCCATCCTGATTCACAGACGACTTACGCAGAAAAAAAAAATTCTAATTTTGACGCGGGAACGACGGCCATACTTAACATGGCAAGTCTAACTATACGCCGCAAAATAGCAGCTTTAACTATTAGCCAGAAAAAGCCGACTAGAGACGACGTAAGAGAATGCGACGGCCACGCGTACGTTCGTGGATCGTCGGAAATAGCTAATTTGCATACTCAACGCGGAAAACGATGAGAACTCCACCCAGCGGACGCCGAAGTATTGCATCTACGATCCGAAGGCGTACGAAGCCATACGCCTGTCGGATCTAACCCAGTTGCCGTCGTATCTTGGTTTGAGGATTCAAACCAAAGATACGACGTGGGAAATTTGAAAGTACGCCGGCGTATCAGTAGATACGCCGGCGTACTCTCTTTGTGGATCTGCCCCACTGACTCTTACCAAATCGTTGGACCCCGGTTTTAAGGAGGTCAGATGAGCTTGTGCATCAGCCTGCCGGCCCCAGTGTACAATCACTTATCTTGGGGAGGGGTGCTTCTATCTTGCAAGAAGGACGAGAAAAGACTTCAGCTGTCTTTCCAGGCCATATGACACAGAGAGGAAGCAGTCAGATTTCAATTTTCAGCTTGAAAGATGCGGGATAATGGACTCTGAACTTGTAAACTCAGTGGAAGGAGAAAAAAGAGATCCTCATGGTGCAGTATATCCAAAGAATTTATTAAAAACTTACAGAGCAAGTACCATTCAACTTTTAAAATTCTCACAGCAAGTCACTTCACCAAAAAATTAAGAACTAGAGGTAGAGGAGAAAAAAAAATATATAAAAAGGCATAAAAAAAAAAAATATTGTAGATAAAATATGCAGCCAAGGAGCAAACCAAAGGGCTGGAGTATATGAGTGTGATGGTGTATTGAGAACTGCTCCACCCGACGCGTTTCCCCACAACTGGCTTCAACTTTATTTTAGACTAGCTGAATACCCGGCGTTGCCCGGTCTTCCTATCTTAACCTTTTGGGGAGGAAAATCATAGTAATATAAATATACCCATCTTTTATATAAGGGTGTAGGTAAGGGTTAATTTAACTGTCATATATTTTTATTTGGCATATAAGTAATATGTGTACCAGGTATTATTGAAATATCTCCAGGCGTACAGAAGTTATGTGGGAACATACATTTCCCATTGATTTGCATGGGACTTTAAACAAAAACCCCGACCCTCACAAATGGGGGTAGTTAAATGAACTATCCTATAGTTTAAGTGGACATATAAGTAACATGTGACCAAGTGTTATCGAAATATCTACAGCCGTTTGGAAGTTATGAAGTAACATGTATTTCCCATAGAGTTGAATGGGACTTTAAAGGAAAACCCCGACCATGGCAAATGGGGGTGGGTAAGGGTTAAACCACCTATCCTATGTTTGTTGCTGACATATAAGTAACATGTGTGCCAAGTTTCATGTTAATATCTTTAGCCGTTTGGACGTGATGCTGGAACATGAAGTAACATGTATTTCCCATAGAGTTGAATGGGACTTTAAAGAAAAACCCCGACCATGGCAAATGGGGGTGGGTAAGGGTTAAACCACCTATCCTACGTTTGTTGCTGACATATAAGTAACATGTGTGCCAAGTTTCATGTTAATATCTTTAGCCGTTTGGACGTGATGCTGGAACATACATACATACATACATACATACATACACACACAGACACGTTGAGTTTTATATATATAGATTCATTTTTTCACTCATATTTTTTACATCTTTTTCCTCTATCTAAGAGGTCATATATCAATATATTTTTTTTTTCACTTGTGAGTGGGTTTAGCGCAGAGTTTTTTCCTTTTTTAAGAAAAAAAACATACCTGCCTGTTTGCAGTGCAGTCTTCTTTAGGCGCCATTCACACTTGTGCGACTGGTCATGTAACTTTGGATACAGTGGCGGAACTACCGCCATAGCAACCCACGCGGGCGCTATGGGGCCCGCAGCCGAGTGGGGCCCGGTGAGCAGGGCAAGGAAA
This sequence comes from Rana temporaria, assembly GCF_905171775.1. Classification (NCBI taxonomy): domain Eukaryota; kingdom Metazoa; phylum Chordata; class Amphibia; order Anura; family Ranidae; genus Rana; species Rana temporaria. The sequence goes on along the minus strand of NC_053493.1, from coordinate 35,049,053 downwards.
TGACCGAGTTTTTTTTTTTTTTTTTTTTCACCGCCGCGCCGCCGCCGAGTGTCTAGTGCGGCTCCGGAGCCGCATGCGGCTCTTTTGTACGGCTTTGCTGAGTGCGGACTGCGGAGGATTTAAAAAAGAGCGCGCCGCGCTGTGTTAAATGTCCCGCCCTCCTCCTCCTAGAGAAGACTAGCTCGTGTGATAGAGCCAGTGTGCTGTCTGTCACACAAGCTGGTCTAGAGGGAGAGGAGGGCGGGACATGTATCAGCGCGCCAGAACCCAGTGGGGGAGCATCGTGAGACGACAGATGACCGCCGTGAGACGTGAGTCACAGCACAGGCTAAGTGAGGGGGACCTGATGTTTTTTTTATGATAATGGGGGGGGGGGGTCTTGGCTTGCAATGGTGATGCCACCTACTGTCTCCTGTCATCATCATGCTTCTCGTCATCCCCCTGTTCCTGGCATCCCAGTGGGATGCCAGGAACAGGGGGATGACGAGGAGCACGATGATCCCACCATCCTACCTCTGAGGCCTGTCATACATTTTATCACCCCTGTCAGCTCCATCCTCCCAGTCACCTCCCTGCCACCCACCCCTGTCATCTCCATCCTCCTTGTCAGCTTCCTACCACCCACCCATGTCATCTCCATCCTCCTTGTCAGCTTCCTGCCACCCACCCCTGTCATCTCCATCCTCCCCGTCACCTCCCTACCACCCACCCCTGTCATCTCCATCCTCCTTGTCAGCTTCCTACCACCCACCCCTGTCATCTCCATCCTCCCCGTCACCTCCCTACCACCCACCCATGTCATCTCCATCCTCCTTGTCAGCTTCCTACCACCCACCCCTGTCATCTCCATCCTCCCCGTCACCTCCCTACCACCCACCCCTGTCATCTCCATCCTCCCCGTCACCTCCCTACCACCCACCCCTGTCATCTCCATCCTCCCCGTCACCTCCCTACCACCCACCCCTGTCATCTCCATCCTCCCCGTCACCTCCCTACCACCCACCCCTGTCATCTCCATCCTCCCCGTCACCTCCCTACCACCCACCCCTGTCATCTCCATCCTCCCCGTCACCTCCCTACCACCCACCCCTGTCATCTCCATCCTCCCCGTCACCTCCCTACCACCCACCCCTGTCATCTCCATCATCCTTGTCAGCTTCCTACCACCTACCACTGTCATCTCCATCCTCCCCGTCACCTCCCTACCACCCACCCCTGTCATCTCCATCCTCCTTGTCAGCTTCCTACCACCCACCCCTGTCATCTCCATCCTCCCCGTCACCTCCCTACCACCCACCCCTGTCATCTCCATCCTCCCCGTCACCTCCCTACCACCCACCCCTGTCATCTCCATCCTCCCCGTCACCTCCCTACCACCCACCCCTGTCATCTCCATCCTCCCCGTCATCTTCCTACCACCCACCCCTGTCATCTCCATCCTCCCCGTCACCTCCCTACCACCCACCCCTGTCATCTCCATCCTCCCCGTCACCTCCCTACCACCCACCCCTGTCATCTCCATCCTCCCCGTCACCTCCCTACCACCCACCCCTGTCATCTCCATCCTCCCCGTCACCTCCCTACCACCCACCCCTGTCATCTCCATCCTCCCCGTCACCTCCCTACCACCCACCCCTGTCATCTCCATCCTCCCCGTCACCTCCCTACCACCCACCCCTGTCATCTCCATCCTCCCCGTCACCTCCCTACCACCCACCCCTGTCATCTCCATCCTCCTTGTCAGCTTCCTACCACCCACCCCTGCCATCTCCATCCTCCCCGTCACCTCCCTACCACCCACCCCTGTCATCTCCATCCTCCCCGTCACCTCCCTACCACCCACCCCTGTCATCTCCATCCTCCCCGTCACCTCCCTACCACCCACCCCTGTCATCTCCATCCTCCTTGTCAGCTTCCTACCACCCACCCCTGTCATCTCCATCCTCCCCGTCACCTCCCTACCACCCACCCCTGTCATCTCCATCCTCCCCGTCACCTCCCTACCACCCACCCCTGTCATCTCCATCCTCCCCGTCACCTCCCTACCACCCACCCCTGTCATCTCCATCCTCCCCGTCACCTCCCTACCACCCACCCCTGTCATCTCCATCCTCCCCATCACCTCCCTACCACCCACCCCTGTCATCTCCATCCTCCCCGTCACCTCCTTACCACCCACCCCTGTCATCTCCATCCTCCCCGTCACCTCCCTACCACCCACCCCTGTCATCTCCATCCTCCCCGTCACCTCCCTACCACCCACCCCTGTCATCTCCATCCTCCCTACCACCCACCCCTGTCATCTCCATCCTCCCCGTCACCTCCCTACCACCCACCCCTGTCATCTCCATCCTCCCCGTCACCTCCCTACCACCCACCCCTGTCATCTCCATCCTCCCTGTCACCTGTCTACCACCCACCCCTGTCAGCTTCCTACCACCCACCCCTGTCATCTCCATCCTCCCTGTCAGCTTCCTACCACCCACCCCTGTCATCTCCATCCTCCCCGTCACCTCCCTACCACCCACCCCTGTCATCTCCATTCTCCCCGTCTTCTTCCTGCCACCCACCCTTGTCAGCTTCCTACCACCCACCCTTGTCAGCTTCCTACCACCCACACTTGTCAGCTCCCTACCACTCACCCCTGTCATCTTCCTACCACCCCCTGTAATCTTCATACCACCCCACCCCTTAAATTTACTGGTGCACATTACATATGATGGATGCAGGGACATTTTCTTTGGGGGGGGGGGGGAACGCACGTAGCTGGTCTTGCCTAGGGCGCCAAATTGCCTAGCACCGGCCCTGCCTGCACTGAGGGGCAAATTTCCGCCAAGCCCGCTCCACTCCCCGCTGCACTGAGCCAAATTGTTGCCAGCCCGTTCTGCCCGCTCCGCGCTCCACTGTGAGGCAAATTGACGCCCACCCGCCAGCCAGCCCGCTCCACCTGTTCTGCCAGCACGCTCCATTCACCTGGGCGTTGCGGGCAGAACAGGAGAACAGTCAGCGGGTGAGCGGGCTTGCTTGCCAATCAGCAGGCGGGGGAGCAGAGAGATGACATCATCTGCATCATTGCAGTTCTGTCCCCACTGTGCGGGCAGCAGAGAGATTATATTATCTCTCTGCTGCCTGCCTTTACTCTGGGACACAGCAAGTGGCAATCCGCAATGTGTGGCAGGTGATGTGGCAAGTGACAATCTGCTACGTGTGGCAGGTGACGTTGTGGCAAGTGACAATGTGTGACAGGTGGCGTCGTGGCAAGTGACAATCTGCATTGTGTGGCAGGTGGCAAGTGACAATCCTCAATGTGTGACATCGTGGCAAGTAACAATCTGCAATGTGTGGCAGGTGACACCCCGCATCTGGTGACGCGGCAAGTGACAATCCGCATCTGAAGGCAGGTGACGTTGGCAAGTGACACGCTCGGGGCTCCTACTGATTCTGCAATATGGTGAGTTGAACTATTTTATATAACAATGTAATAATAGAAATTATGCACTTCAAGCATTTTTTTTATTATTATTATTTTTTACTAGTAATGGCAGTGATCTGTTTTTTTTTGTGAGACTGCGACATTGCGGTGGACAGGTCAGAAACTTTTGACACATTTTTGGGACCATTCACATTTATACAGCGATCTGTGCTATTAAAATGCACTGATTAATGTGTAAATGTCACTGTCAGGGAAGGGATTAAATGTGTTCCCTGGGAGGTGTTTCTTACTGGGGGGGTGGGAATGACTGGAGGAGAGAGATCTCTGTTCCTAATCACTAGGATAGAGCCATGACAGGTCCTCTTTATACTCCTACATACATGTATAGAGCCATGACAGGTCCTCATTATACTTCTATATACACGTATAATGCCATGACAGGTCCTCTTTATACTTCTATACATGTATAGAGCCATGACAGGTCCTCTTTAGTTATAATGATATCAAATAAAGGATGTGGGGCATTTTGGTGGGCGTGATTTTTTTTTCTGGGGGGGGGGGGGGCACATACAACATTTTGCTATGGGGCCCTGTGATTTCTAGTTACGCCCCTGTTTGGATATCAAAGTTGGCAAGATGTTCCAAATGTTTTCCAATGATAACCAAAGCTCCCAACTGTCCCTGATTTGAAGGGACTGTCCCTGATTTGGAGCAATGTCCCTCTTTCCTCCTCATTTGTCCCTCATTTTTGTCTGATCTATATAGTTGTATATAAAATGCACTTTATATCTATCAAAAAGTGTTTCCCAGTGCTAAACCTTTCATCCAAATTCTAATTGCTGCATTTGTAAATGTTAAAAACCAATATAAAGGAATAGTAGTGGTAAAAAAAAGCCCTTATAGACTTAATTGACTTTTTTCTGGTTAATTCACCCTTAAGGGGGTGTGGCAGGGGGCGGGTCCTATGCCTACATACATTTGCTAGTAGGTGTCCCTCATTCCCATCTCAAAATGTTGGGAGGTATGTGATAACCATTCATATATGTGTGACTTAAAGTTGCAGCAACTTCAAAGTAGTTCATGCACTACTTTGGTCCGACTTTCATGCAACTTGAGAGCCAAAAGCCTCATACACACAATCGGACTTCCATTGGACTTTTTTGTAGATTTTGGTCCGAAGGGGCGTTGGCCATGAACTTGGTATGCATACACACGACAGAACTTTTTCAGACAATATTCACCAAATCACTTGGTTTTTCAGCTCTTTACCGGCACCCTTTGAGCAACTTCTGCTATTGTTGTCTGATCTTTAGCATTGGTTCTGAGCATGCGTGTTTGTACTTTGGACTTTAGTCCGATGGACTTGTGTACACACGATCGGATTATCCTCCATCAGACATTTGTTGCCCGGAAAGTTTGAGAGCATTCACAGTGAACATTTGTCCGATGAAAAACCAAAAACACTTGTCCGATACACACGGTCGGATTGTCCGATAAAATGCGGCCATCGGACTGTTGTTGTCAAAAAGTCTGATTGTCATCACCAGAGATAACTTATTACATTAACAAAAAGAAAATAGAATCACGCTAAATCAATCAAGCTTTCAGATTTGTAAATATAAAGTTCTTATAAAAGTCCACCAGTGCTTGTAACCAGAAGCTTTTCAAAATTCATGATGAAATGGTCCACCAGGAATCCAAAACCAAATAATGTGATTTACTTCTTACCAGCTCCGATTGACCCCACGCTACAGAGGGGCAAAGAGTGTGTTTAATATAAATCCAAACTGGGTCTTTCTCCCAATGCAAGCATGCATCTGCACCTCTTATTCGCTCATACGGAACTATAAGTGGATTTATATGAAATATTAAAAGGGCTCCACATAGCGTAAATCCTTTTTACATTTATTAAAAGAACAACAAATGATTGCACTTACATATAGATGTACATTAAAAGCCTTTAAGTCTGATGTGCCAGCCGGCGCACAAACAAACAAACCCGTACTCTGAGACATGAAGGAAAGCACGAGGTAACGTCAGTGTGTCGCTCCGCCCTACGCAATTTCGGCAGAGATGACGTCGTCCAGAGGCACCATCTCTGATGAAACGCGTAGGGAAGAGCAACGTGCTGTCATCACCTTGTGCTTTCCTTCGGGTCCCGGAGTACGGGTTTGTTTGTGCGCCAGCCGACACATCAGACTTAAAGGCTTTTAATGTACATTTATATGTAAGTACTTTGTTGTTTTTTTTAATACATTTTAAAAGGATTTACGCTATATGGAGCCCTTTTTATCTTTTATATAAATCCACTTATCCTTCCGTATGAGCGAATAAGAGGTGCAGATGCATGCTTGCATTGGGAGAAAGACCCGGTTTGGATTCACATTAAACACACTGGCCCAGATTCAGGTACATTTGCGCGATATTTGCGGGGGAGCAGGGCAACGATTTTGCCCTGCACCCCCGCAAATATTTTGCGCTGCCCTCGATTCACGGAGCAGTAGCTCCGTAAATTGCGAGGGGGCGCCGGCAAAATTGCCCGGCGTAAGCGCGCGCAATGTAAATGATCCCGCCGGGGGCGGGAATCATTTAAATTAGGCGCGCTCCCGCGCCGAGCGCACAGCGCATGCTCCGTCGGGAAACTGTCCCGACGTGCATTGCGGCAAATGACGTCGCAAGGACGTCATTTGCTTCAAAGTGAACGTAAATGGCGTCCAGCGCCATTCACGAATCACTTACGCAAACGACGTGAAATTCAAATTTCACGTCGCGAGAGCGGCGGTTATACTTTAGCATTGGCTGCCCCTACTATTAGAAGGGGCAGCCTTGCGCTAAAGTTGCCGTACGGAAACTCCGTACCTGGCTTGCGCAGGGCCCGCGCAAGTTTGTGAATCAGTGGTAGTATGCAATTTGCATACTACACGCTGATCACAATGGGAGCGCCCCCTAGCGGCCCACGCAAGAATGCAGCCTAAAATCTGCGTGGCATAAGAGCCTTATGCCGCGCAGATTTTAGGCTGCAGTCGGTGTAACGAGGTTCCTGAATCAGGAGCACTCGTTACACCGGAGCAAGTAAGCAATTGCGCCGTGTAACCTATGGTTACACGGGCGCAATTGCTTCTTGAATCTGGGCCACTCTTTGACCCTCTGTAGCGGGGGGTCAATCGGAGCTGGTAAGAAGTAAATCGCACTATTTGGTGGTGGGTTCTTCACATAGGGTGATACCTGGTGGACCATTTCATCATGAATATTGAAATGCTTCTAGTTACAAGCACCGGTGGACTTACAATTTTATAAGAACTTACAATTTTTCAAATCTGAAAGATTGATTTGTGGAATTTTGATTTAGCGCAATTCTATTTTCTCTTTGTTTATGTTATACTGTGTTTTATGTCATACAGGAGAATTGCTGCTTGTGCTCATTTAATCTGGTTTTTATTCCTTTTACGCCGTTTTTTTCCACACTCTTTTCATCGCTTATTAGATTGACTTCTCTTGTGCAGAAATGGCCATAGATGGATTCAAATTTGGCTAGTCCCTGCTGAAGTGACTGAATTTCAATGGCCGACTTAAAGACAGGTACGGTAAGTTGCAACATATTAAATAATTGTTTTTGGGTTTAGATCTCTTTTATGGATAGTGTAATACTCATGAAAATTCTGTCTCCCTGGAAAATGCTGTCTGTTCACTTCTAGCATTGTACTGACTGGCAGATAAAATCAAAAATTCATATTGCGTCTTTGGCTTGCCACATTCCCCTTTGATTAGAGTTTGTATTTCCATCCCCATACTGCTTTTTGGAGTCATTTCAGGCAGACAAACGCCCATGTAATAATTTAATAGGATTTACATATTTTTAAGGCTAAGTAGAGCAAATTTCTCTCTCTGTATTGCCAGTGTACTACGATATCTCCCGAGAAGAGTTTGTATTACCGGCTTGGCTCTGGAATAAAAAAAAAAAGAACAGCCTTAGTGAAATATAAAAACAAGCAAGCAGTAAATCCCGTCCTGCTTCTTTACCACAGTGGCATCTTTACAGCGGCATAAGCTTACAGAGATGTTTTGTGTTCTCAAACGCAGATTATGAGTCCTATTAGTGTGCAATAACATATTTTAGCAGAGAGAGAAACCTGGAGAATCCAATGGGGTCCTCCAGTGTGTCCTTTTTGAAGCTCTACCAGTGGCGGCTGGTGCTCAATTTTTTAATGGGGGGGGGGGGGGGGGGCAAACAAACTGAAAAAAAACATCAATTCCCGCAACTGTGCCCATCAAACGCCGCCAGTTTGCCCCCAAATGCAGCCAGTTTCCCCCCCCCCCAACTGCAGCCAGTTTTCCCCCCCAACTGCAGCCAGTTTCCCCCCCCCCCCAACTGCAGCCAGTTTGTGCCCCCAATTGCAGCCAGTTTATGCCCCCAAATGCAGCCAGTTTATGCCCCCAAATGCAGCCAGTTTGTGTCCCCAAATGCAGCCAGTTTGTGCACAAATGCCGCCATTTTCCCCCCAGCCCGGCACTTACCTTCCTCAGGTCAGCGCTGTCCTCCTCCACGCTCTCTTCACTCCCTCGATGTCTTCTCCTGTCCTCTATGTTGCTTCAGCCAATCAGGTGCCTGGTTACCAGACTCGGTGCACCTGATTGGCTGAGAGGCGGGTCAGTGTTAGGGAAGCGATATAGAAAGTGATACTAAAGCGCTAATACGGTGCACATTCAAATGAAATCAACAACAAAGGATGAATAGATGATATCAGCTGCATACATAAAGTGGTGTACTTGTGACCAAGGGTAACATGATTAAATGTAACGATGCGCTTATAACAACCCTAAGTGAATGGTACAGTGATGAGAGTAAAATAAACTGCTCTGCAGAGTCAGTGCGCAAATGCCTGCAATAAATATGAAAATAAATAAATAAACTCCAGGCAACAGTATAAAAATATAGGAAAATGTGTCTGCCCTGCAGAGTGAGTGTGCAAATTAGTGCAATTAATACGTGAATAAATCTTATTAAAGGCTTACCTATAGGTACAATTCTATGTGTAGCACTACCCCCGATGGAGCTGCTGGTTTGTTTTGGGTGGCACGTTACCTCTGTATCTCCGCCGTCTAGGGTACTGGATGAGAGCTGCAGTAAAGTCAATGTCCACGCGACAGGTGTCTTTCCTGTGCTTTTATTACCCAACAGGGCAAAATGGTGAGAATTAGTGGAAGATGAAGGGATAGCAAAATAGAAGATAGCAAATTCAGGTGTAACTGGATATGGAAACAGTCCTGCTTCCTACGACATCTTTACTTCGCCACTCCAGCCGGAGTGGGTATAGTGCATCCGGACAGGCCTCTCTCACCAGTCTGGCAGCCAGAATGTCACTCGAATGAACAGGATTAAGTCTCTGCCACAGACCCTCCTAGAGATTGGAGACAATTGTGGTCCAAAATCCTTCTTGACTGGATTCAGCACCCGGTTCTCCTTCAAATAACCTTGGTTAAATCAGCAACTGATAGGCGACCTGTGTCCAGCCTCTAAGAATCAAAGTGTCCACCGATGAATAGACAGGCCTCTCCTGAAACACCAGCCTCGTGCTCGGTATCTCCCGGACAGGTTCCTCATGAGGCAGCTTCTTCCAATTGGACGGACAGCCCAGGACCTTCTGGAAAATTAGGGACCCAGTCGACTCACTGGATCCACCAGATAGATGAATGTACTCCGGACCAACGTGGTCCCGGAGCCAGGAACACTGCGACACGCACACACCCCGGCCAGGAGGGCCACACACAGGGGTGGTGGTACGACTGCCCAGCTCAAGGGCGGGAACACAACGACCCCGAACCAACGGCGTCTGCCCCTTAACTGCTTCCAGACCGCCCACCGCCGTTTTACGGCGGCAGGTCGGCTCCCCTGTGCGAGAGCCCGTAGTATAACGGCAGCTCTCGCGATCGCCGCCGGGCACACGCGATCGCTCGTTACAGAGCGGGGACCGGGAGCTGTGTGTGTAAACACACAGCTCCCGGTCCTGTCAGGGGGAGAAATGCTGATCTTCTGTTCATACAATGTATGAACGGAAGATCGGTCATTTCCCCTAGTGAGGCCACCCCCCCTACAGTTAGAACACACCCAGGGAACATACTTAACCCCTTCCCCGCCCCCTAGTGTTAACCCCTTCACTGCCAGTGGCATTTTTATAGTAATCCAATGCATTTTTATAGCACTGATCGCTATAAAAATGCCAATGGTCCCAAAAATGTGTCAAAAGTGTCCGAAGTGTCTGCCATAATGTCGCAGTACCGAAAAAAAAATGCTGATCGCCGCCATTACTAGTAAAAAAATAATATTAATAAAAATGCCATAAAAATACCCTCGCTTATTGCGATTTTTTTTTTTTAGAAAAATATGTAGAAGAATACGCATCGGCCTAAACTGAGGAAAAAAAAAGTTTTTTTATATATTTTTGGGGGATATTTATTATAGTAAAAAGTAAAAAATATTATTTTTTTTCAAAATTGTCACTCTATTTTTGTTTATAGCGCAAAAACTAAAAACCGCATAGGTGATCAAATACCACCAAAAGAAAGCTCTATTTGTGGGGAAAAAAGGACGCCAATTTTGTTTGGGAGCCACGTCGCACGACTGTGCAATTGTCAGTTAAAGCGACGCAGTGCCGAATCGCAAAAAGTGCACTGGTCTTTGGGCAGCAATATGGTCCGGGGGTTAAGTGGTTAAATACCCCTCCCCAGCATGCACAGCAAGGCGACCAACCCTCCTGATAGGCTGCTGGGAGGAGATATTCAACTGCACTTGACACCACTGCTGCCACCTGTCGGCCTGGGGCGGAACTCACTCCCCAGACAATGACAGTATGCACAAACAGTACAGCCAAAGCTGGAGCAGAGACCCTCAATTTAACCAAATAAACAGGTTCAGAGCCAACTACCTCTCTGAACTTCCCCTAAATCTACAATAGCACCGGCTCTGAAAAAAGCCAGGCGCCTCACATGTAAATTTACAACCACTTTAAAGCAGAGCTTAACCCATTCCAGCAACTTCTTCTGTTTTTGTTCCAGAAAGCAGCACGTTACAGAAAAAAGGGACAGGCAAGCCCAAAGAGACAGGCATAGGTTCTGCACGCAAAGGTGGTTTGTTTGTTTTTTTTAGGATTTTTTTTAAACATTATGCGCAGATTTTTTTTTTTTTTTTTATTATTTTTTTTATAAAATTTGCACTGCTTTCTGCCCTAGGCTGGACCCCTGGAGGCAAAAAGTACATGCACAGACTTACCACTCCCCTTGGATTGTCTTCACATGCACACACACGGTGGATTTCTACACTTGCACACAGATGCCATATACCAGACGCTGGTGGCATTTGTGCGAATGCACAGAAATCCCCTGAATGTGTGCAGATGCCCTGCATTTTTTAAGGCAGTGATGCTGTGGTGAAGTGAAAACCACCACCTGGTTAAAAATGGAAATATAAAATATTCATATTTATTATTTCATGGCTGGGGAGGTAGGTTGAGTGACCTTATGTATGTTATCTGGCACCTCATCCCTATTAAATTGAGTGATAACAGAGTGGTTGGGATTATAGCAGTGCCCAAAACAAAAGAAAATGCATAGATATAGTAAAATAGAAATGGTATTACATAAAACATCAATACACGTGGGGTTCAATAAAATTGTTAGCAGAGCATATTTACAAATTGTTTATCTGGTCACTGATATCCATATACAGTACATGAGGTGGTCAGCGATGGATGTCATATCCCTACATGTTTTGCCAACAATGGCTTCTTCAGGGGATTTTTTACGGCCCACAAGTTTCCATACAGCTCAAGGGAGCCTCAGGGAACAGACACCAGGCCAATCCACAGATTACAGAGGGGGAGGTTCTGTGTGACCACAGGGGATTATATGGGGACCAGGAAAACTCTGCTATAAGTAGATATTCATGCAGGGGCGTCAGGGTGTGGATGCAGTCATGAGGTATGAAACCATCACATGTGGACCACTTGTGTTATACAGCACACAGTGACAATGGTCGCCCTTGCCCTGGGCATACCACATGATTGCATTCAATCCCTGGCGCCTCTACATAAATATCTACCTATAGCAGAGTTTTCCTGGTTCCCATATATATATCCCTTGCGGTCACACAGAACTTTCCCCTCCGTAATCTGTGGATTGGCCTGGTGTTCCCTGAGGCTCCCTTGAGCTGTATGGAAACTGGTGGTCTGTAAAAATTCCCTGAAGAAGCCATTGTTGGGGAAACATGTAGGGCTATGACTTTTATTATTTCATATTTACATGTCTAAAAAAGAAAAATAATAAAAAATATTTTAGAATTGTATAATTAAGGCTTTGTTCACACGGGCCTACTACAGCATAAGCCTGTGTGAGGGCTTTGTTTACTAGACAGGGATGTTTGGAACACCTGTGCATCCCCATGCAGGTAAACACTGTCCTTGCATGGGTGTATGCTGTAGGACGCTTGCATGAACGAGGCCTTAGCCTTAAAAAATAAAGAAAGAAAAGATAACAACCACTTTACATTTCTTTTATTGAACCCAAAAGATACCGTCAATTTTGAGTTCTTTACAGTAAACAAACTCAGAGAAATAACATCTTGGGCGGTCTGGCGGTCTGGCTTGGAGATGACTCAAAGCGAAGCGAAGAAATTTGGCTCCATGCTTTTCATTTGATTTGAGATATCTAAAAATCAGAACCTTGAATATAAAAAAAGCAGTATGCAGTAGACCTTTCCCTTCCGTCTTCCCAATGCCCGTCAGGGTGCGGCCGGACAATTACTGAAGCATTTACACCAGTTTTTCTACGCTCAGAGAAAAAGGAAAAACATATTATCTATAAAACAGGAGAAATTGCACTTTTTCCAATAAATATTTTATGAAAATTCTGGGCGTAGTGCACTGAGATAAGCCAAACATTCTTGAGCTCTCCCATAACAAATTCCTGGAATTTAGATAAAGCAGTCATCACTATAATCAGCACAGTTTAGCAACATAAAAGGGAAAAGTCATTAAACAAAAAAGAAAATTCTGCATTGGAAGTAAAATGCCTCAGGGAAGTTTATTTTTAAACTGCCAGGTTCTTGTTGCTGTTCACCATAGTAGGGTCCGCACCCCTGGTGCCCAACCTGTGGCCAAGAGGGCTGCATGCGGCCCTTTGGCATTTATTATGAGACTCTTAGGGGGTTTTGGTGCTTATTGAAACCACTGAAGAAAAAATATTCTGACTTCTAGCAATTGAATGGTTTTGTTCATTTGTTCAACTGACACCAATGATGGGGCACTATTACTCCCACTGACACCAATGATGGGGCATGAGTCCTGCCACTGACACCAATGATGGGACATGAGTCCTGCCACTGACACCAATGATGGGACCATAGGTGTGCGCAGCCTATTGCATTAGGGTGTGCACCCCAAAGCTCCAACACATATGTGCTTGACATATTTACCAGCCTCTTCCCCACTTTACATCCTGAAACAATGGGAGGAAGGGGGAGCCATGGAGCAAACAGGGGGACCCGGGCAACAGAAAGATGAGGAACAGGGACGGGAGGGGTGGCATATATTGGTACTGATCCCCTGTATTTTCCTCCTGTGGCAGCTGAATGTCAACGAGAGGGAGAGGAGGAGAAGCCTACTTTCAGCTGCTGCAGGAGGAAAATACAGATCGGTTCCACTAATTTCCACCCCCAACGCTTTTCCTGTCCAGTTTATGAGGGTCGACAAGGAAGGATTGCGGTTTACCTGTCACCTGCTCGCCATTGGCGGGTTGCCAACCCCAGGATTAGGGTGTGCCGAGGCACACCTGGCACACCCCTTGCGCACGCCTATGGATGGGACACTATTCTCCCCACTGACTCCAACAATGGCCACTATTCCTCCTACTAACTCCAATGTTGGTGCACTATTCCTCCAACTGACACCAACAATGAGGCACTGTTCTTCCCACTAACACCAATAATGGAGCACTGTTCCTTGTACGACACCACTGATGGGACACTAATCCTCTCACTGACACCATCGATGAAGCACTATTCTTACTACTAACACTATTCCTCCTTCCTTCCATTAAAACCAACAATGGGGCATTGTGTACTCCCACTGGCCACAGTATGGTCTTTTAACCACTTCAGCCCCGGAAGAATTTACCCCCTTCCTTACCAGAGCACTTTTTGTGATTCAGCACTGCCTCGTTTTAACTGATAATTGAGCGGTCGTGCGACGTGGCTCCCAAACAAAATTATCGTCCTTTTTTTCCCCACAAATAGAGCTTTCTTTCGGTGGTATTTGATGACCTCTGAGGTTTTTATTTTTTGCGCTATAAACAAAAATAGAGCGACAATTTTGAAAAAAAAACAATATTTTTAACTTTTTGCTATAATAAATATCCCCAGAAAATCTATAAAAAAAAATTTCCTCAGTTTAGGCCGATACGTATTCTTCTACATATTTTTGGTAAACAAAATTGCAATAAGCGTATATTGATTGGTTTGCGCAAAAGTTATAACGTCTACAAAATAGTGGATAGATTTATTGCATTTTTATTATCTTACTAGTAATGGCGGCGATCTGCAGTTTTTATTGTGACCGTGACATTGCGGCGGACATAGCGGACACTTTTGACACATTTTTGGGACCATTCACATTTATACAGCGATTAGTGCTATAAAACTGCACTGATTACTGTATAAATGTGACTGGCAGGGAAGGGGTGACTAGGGTGCGCTGAAGGGGTTAAATATGTTCCCTAGTGTGTGATTCTAACTGTAGAGGGAGGGGACTCACAAGAGGAGGAGACTGTTGTGAGTTCCTCTGTACTGGAAACACACACATCGCTCTCCTCACCTTTTACAGGAGGTGTATCTGTGTGTTTACACGGTCCTGCCGTGATTGCAGGCAATCGCGGGTGACCAGCGGACATCGAGGCCGCCGGGCACGCGCATCGGTGCCCGAGCGGGCCGGGAAGACCAGGACGTCATTTGACGTCCACCTAGGATGGGAGATCCCATCTGTGGACGTCATATGACTATGGGCGGGCAGGGAAGTGGTTAAAGACTGAAGAACAAAAAAAAATGGTCATTTGCATAGAAAATCTGGAGACCTCTGCTCTAAACTGAACCAATGTAACAATAAAATAAAGATCCTACTGAGAGTTCAGCTTTTACTATGCCTTCATAACTAAGGAATTCTCTTATAGATTACTGTATTTATTGAGGTATAGCGCGCTCCTGCGTATAGCGCGCACCCCTAAAGGTTCCCGAAATTCCTGTGGAAAAAAGATTTTTTGTACTTACAGTTTTGGTGTCTTGCGCGGCGTCCATTGGCGGCCTCGTCGGGTCCGGCGTCCGTCTGCGGCTTCGGGTGTCCTCTTCGTCGGGTCCGGCGTCCTTCTGCGGCGCCCTCCCCGCTCGTTTCCCGCGCCGAGTTTGAATACTGCGCCGACATATACAGAGCGCAGTACACTCGTGTATGGTCGGGCAGGCTCGGCTACTCTCGCGCTGACGTCCTGTACGTCCAGGACGTCAGCGCGAGAGGAGCCGAGACTGGCCGACTATACACGAGTGTACTGCGCTCGGTATATGTCGGCGCAGCATTCAAACTCGGCGCGGGAAAGCGGGTATCGGCGTATATCGCGCACCCACGATTTTGCCCTGATGTTCAGGGCAAAAAAGTGCACGGTATACGCCGATAAATACGGTATTTAGCTGTCCACTCCCAGTTTTCCCAGTATGATGTCTCGAAACTTCCAGTAACTTTTCACTTTTACCAGCTGGTGAGGTTATGTCAGGAAAAACAGGGAGATGTGTTGTAAGTTCCTTGCAGGTAAGTGTGCGTCAGCAGCAACCCTGGGAGTAGTACTCCGCCTGCTACTGTCTTCACCTGCTACTGGGGAATCATTGTGGGTTTATCCAGCTGCTGCAATGACAGATGGCATTACACCGAAGACTTTGTAGATTAACGAGGGATGAATTCAAATCTGAACATGGAATTTTATGATGGTTCCCTAAGCAAAGACAATTAATCGTAGTCAGCACCTGCAAACAAAACAACCTGAAATGTTGGATGATTTAAAGCGGGGTTCCGGGCATCATTTTTTATTTATTTTTTGCAAGCTAAAATTAATCACATTAAATAGTTCCTAAAACATATTAATAGCTCTCCAATCATTCCAGAAATCATTGCAAACACTTGCCTTATATCCTCCAGCCAAAGGTGTGCGCAGCCTATTGGATTAGGGTGTGCACCCCAAAGCTCAAACACATGCTACCGATCACTCACTGTGTTCATTCAGAAAGGGAAGGGGCTGTTAAATGACATACCTGTATTTACCGTCCCCTTCTCCCACATATTGTAAAACATCCCCCTGTGTGTGCCCACAGCAGAGTAAGGGGCGGGGGCCCGGGGCAGTAAGGAAAACCTGTGCTGCACAGGGTGATTAGGGTGTGCCTGGGCACACCTGGCACACCCTGTGCGCATGCCTATGCCTCCAGCTCATGTTGTGGCCGTATCCATCATATGTGTGGCATGTGAAGCCCAGTTCCTTTTTCTTCCTGGTTTTCAGGGAGAGGTGCATGCTGAGCGATTTTTAGGCATAGTAATGCCCAGAGACTCCTGGGAAATGAGTGTCATGATTTCCCAGGAGGCAATGGGGTCTTAGGACAGGAAGTTGAACCACCTAGAACCAGAAACTAGGCAGATTACGAAATCTGCTTAGTAACAGCCAGATAGAAGTGAGTAAAAAATAAATAAAAATGATTATTTTTTTACATTAAAGGCAAGCTGTTAATAGAAAGTTCATTTTTATGGTGGAACTCCGCTTTAAAGCAGAAGTAAACCCTCTGTTATTTTTTTTGTAAAAATACACCTGCAAGAGAAAGGCATAATGAGCTAGTATGCACAGCATACTAGCTTATTATGTGGCACTTACCTGAGATCGAAGCCCCCGAAGTCCGCCTCGGTCCCGTCCACCGCTGCCGCCATGTCCCCTGGAGCTTCTTCCTGTTTTTGCCGCTCCGGAGCTGTGATTGGCCTGAGCGGCGATGACGTCACTCCCGCACATGCGCGTGGGACCGGCAGATCCCTGCACATGCGTGAAAACACGGCATTAACCACGTTAATGCCATTCACAAAAACGGCACGCTCAGTGCGCCTGCGCCGTTGTTTCCGGCGCGCGAATGCTCCGTAGACAGCGGGCCTGTTTTTGTGAAAATATTTTCTTAACCGTGTAGGTTTAGGAGATATTTCTTGCACCTACAGGTAAGCCTTAATCTAGGCTTACCTGTAGGTGCAAGTTGTAACAGTGGGTTTACAACCACTTTAAAGTCTCCAGGCAAACATTACTAAAGGGGCGCAGAGTAGAGAATGATCGATTATTCATTGTTTTTAGACTTTGAATATATGTTACAATCACAAAAAAAAAAGCACATTAAATCTGCATTCGCAATCGTGTAGTGCATGAATGCGAGCAAAAGTGCAACATATTTCAAGCGTTCCTTAAATGCACAAGAAACGTCCCACGCCTGGAGTGCCTGTAATATGGAGAGCCGGGATCACCAGCCAGCTGCTTATAAAAGTAAACAGTTTTTATTGGACTCTTTATTGAACAGTCCATAGCCCTGTTGTAATAAATACGTCTTAAAGCGGGAATTCACCCTAAAAAAAATGTTTAACCTTATGCCTAGTACACACGAGAGGATTTATCCGCGGAAATGGTCCTCCGGACCGTTTCCGCGGATAAATCCTCTGGCGGATTTTGATCTGATGGTTGTACTAACCATCAGATCAAAATCCCCGCGGAATTCCCTCCGCGGTGACGTGTCGCGCCGCCGCCGCGATCATGACGCGGCGACGTGTGCGACGCTGAAATATAAGGACTTCCACTTTATAAATATTACGACGCATGCGAGGGAGGGAATCGGACGGATTGATCCGCTGAGTCTGTACAGACCAGCGGATCAATCCGCTGGACTGGATTCCAGCGGATCGATTTCTTAGCATGTTAAGAAATTTTGATCCGCTGGAAATCCATCGCCCGGAAAAATATCCGTCGTACACACCAGCGGATCTATCCGCTGAAACCGGTCCGCGGATAAATTACAGTGGATAGATCCTCTCGTGTGTACGGGGCCTTAGATTGATGCTCATTTTGTCAAGGGGAATCGGGTATTTTTTTTTAAAACGAAGCTGTACTTACCGTTTTAGAGAGCGATCTTCTCCGCCGCTTCCGGGTATGGGCTGCAGGACTGGGCATTCCTATTTGATTGACAGTCTTCCGACAGGCTTCCGACGGTCGCACCCTTCGCGTCACGAGTAGCCGAACGTTGGTGCGGCTCTATACGGCGCCTGCGCACCGACGTTCGGCTACTTTCGGAAAATCGTGACGCGATGGATGCGACCGTCGGAAGCCTGTCGGTAGACTGTCAATCAAATAGAAACGCCCAGTCCCGCAGCCCATACCCGGAAGCGGCGGAGAAGATCGCTCTCTAAAACGGTAAGTACTGCTTTGATTTTAAAAAAACTAGCCGATTCCCCTAGACAAAATGAGCCTCAATCTAATGTTAAAAATTTATATTTCCGGGTGAACCTCCACTTTAATGACTCACCGCCAGTATATCAGTTCCACACTAGGGTTTAGGGTTTCTGTCTGCTTTGGGGGCATGGCCAGGACAAGGGTTGGGCAGGATTTTCATGGGGCCATCAAATTTGAGCGATCAAGCAAGTTGGAAATTTTTTGGAAAAACAAACAAATTTCTGATCAATGATCGAAGAATCGTGCGAGAAATACGATCGAAAAAGAAATGCACAAGAGTTGTAACTTGTAAAGAACAGAAGATTCCTGGCTACAAATTTTTTTCCCGTAAAAACCTGAGGTGAAATTGAAGGCTTGGTTGGTCAAATTTCAAATCAATGGTGGCACAATCGGATTACAAAATTCACAAATTTTTGATTTTCGATTGGCAAATTGTTCATATTGTTCAGTATTTGACCCATGGCCTGCATTACACAATTCAATATATTTTTTTTTAATCAGTAAGCTTTTTTTTTTTTTTTGGCATAGGCACACATGGCAAACTACATTTCCAGCCACCCACTGCCTCCTGGAATGTCTCTGTCATATCTCAGTAAGCAGTAGTCCAGTGCTTTAGTGTGATATCTCGTACATGCGCAGACCCGCTACATGTCTACACATGTGTAAACTCCCATTCCTGCACGTGCACAAGCCTGCGACCCAAGATGGAGACCTGGTAGCAGAGCAGCAAAGTAGAACTTTCGGCAGGAAGGAAGACAACGATGGACTCCATGGCCTGGTAAGTTTTTGCTTATTTAAAGTGGATGTAAACCCGAAACGTTTTATTTATTTTTTTGGTGTCACAATGTACAGTATAAGATTTCCTATCATCTGTGACCAGTCTTGCCACACAGAGTTAATCCAGCTCTGAGCAATCCTCTTTTTATTGTTCAGTGAAATAAAACAGACTTACAGAGAAAAACCTTAGTCCGTTCAGCCCCTTTGCTGTGAGTGACAGGTTATTTACATATCTCATGCACTAGCCTGAAGACAGGCATTATTTTTTAATTCCTACCTCCACTCCTTATCTGAAGTCATGTGGTTACTTTTCTGGATTTTGACTGAATGTTAGTGATCATAGCAGAATTTAGTGTAAGCAATACATAGGAAAAAATGCATGTTGACA
Organism: Rana temporaria; assembly: GCF_905171775.1. NCBI lineage: Eukaryota > Metazoa > Chordata > Amphibia > Anura > Ranidae > Rana > Rana temporaria. Next base: position 35,029,908 of record NC_053493.1, on the reverse strand, counting down.
AGGGGAGTGTAGAGGAGGGCAGAGAGTCTACTGACATCATGAATCCACCCACCAAGCTCCACCCACAGAATCTGCAGTTTTTCAGTTCTTATAACAGACAGAGGGGAAACATTTCACAGGTAAGGATACATGCAGGAGGCATCTATATCCTTATAGATCAGCACTATGGCAATAGTTTAGAAAGGATGAGAGTGGCTTTACATCCACTTTAAGTAAAAAGGTGGAGGAGGTGGACCTTTCACTCACCCGCCCCTCCTTTATTCATAGATTTATCATTCATAGAAGCTGTTGTCTGGCTTCTATGAAGGGAGGTGGTTGGAAAGGTTAGATTAAGACCCCATTCACACCTCCGCGGCAAAACGCCGGACGCTCGTGCCGCTGGAGGGGAGAATTCCCATTGCTGTCTATGGAGATGGTTCACATCTCATAGACGCCGTACGCCTGTCGCCTGAAAAAAAGTCCCGGACCCTTTTTTTCAGGCGGCATTGGCGTTCGGCCATACAAAGCAATGGGAAGGCTTTGTTAAAAAAAAAAAAAGTTACACACACGCATACGCGGCGTATCTTGTCGCGGAGGTGTGAATGCAGCCATAGTCAGCAGATTACAGCAGCGGGAGTATGGGGCATCAGAAGAGGGCACTTTCTGCTAAACGAGGACACAACAGCACAAGGGGCACATCTCACTGATGGTAAGTAATGTCCCTTGTGCTAACTTTTTTTTAACTTTAGTTCGGCTTAACCACTTAAGGACCAGAAGGATTTACCCCCTTTATGACCAGGCCATATTTTGCACTACGGCACTGTGTTGCTTTAACTGACAATTACACAATCATGCAACGCTTTACCCAAACAAAATTAATGTCCTTTTTTTCTCAACAAACAGAGCTTTTCTTTTGCTGGTATTTAATCACCTCTGTTTTTTTCTTTTTTTTTTGCACTATAAACTAAAAAAACAGCGGCAAATTTGAAAAAAAAGCAATATTTTCTATTTTTTGCTACCATAAATATCTAAAAAAATATATATAAGAAAACAAATTTCTTCCTCAGTTTGGGCCAATATGTTTTCATAAGCGTATATTGATTGGTTTGCGCAAAAGTTATAGCGTCTACAAAATAGGTAATAGATTTATGGCATTTGTTTCACTAGTAATGGCAGTGATCAGCGATTTTTAGCAGGACAGCAACATTACAGCGGACAGATCGGACACTTTTGACACTTTTTTGGGACCAGTGACATTTATACAGCGATCAGTGCTATAAAAATTCACTGAATACTGTATAAATGACACTGGCAGGGGAAGTTAAATGTGTTCCCTGGGAGTTGTTTCTAACTGTGGGGGGAAGTAGGGCTGTCTTAATGAGAGGGCACACTTTCCCCAAAGCAGATGGTCCTTGAGCCCACGCTGCCCTGAAATTGGGGGCCCCATGATGGCACTGAGAGTGATAGATGCAAAGGGGAGGCAGTCTGCCCCCTACCTACTTAATGTCTGTTTTCCTGCACTGTCATCATTGTAGGGGCCCCAGAGCATTACTTTGCCCAGGGGCCCATGATGCTATTAAGATGGCCCTGGGGGGAGGAGACTGACTTGAGGAGGAGAGAGATCGCTGTTCCTGATCACTAGGAACAGACGATTTCTCTCTACTCCCGTCAGAACAGGGATCTATTTGTTTACATTGACAGATACCCATTCTGGTCCTCTGTGGAGCGAACACTCCGGCGCCGCGTGCCTCCACTGTATCTATTGCACGAACCGACGTACAGCTACGGCGATTCGCGCAATAGAGCCAACCTGCCGCAGTATAATGACTGCGGCTGGTCGGCAAGTGGTTAAAGGTATACTACAGTAAAGTCTTGTTTTTTTGTTTAAAAATAGCAAACATGTTATACTTACCTGATCTGTGTAGAGGATTTGCACAGAGAAGCATGGATCCTTCTCTTCTTGGGTTCCTCCTTGGCTCTCCTGGCCCCTCCTTCCTGTTGAGTGCCCCCACAGCAAGCAGCTTGCTATGGGGGCACCAGAGCCGAGCCACAGCTCTGTCTGTCCATTCAGACACGGAGCCACGGTTCTGCCCCACCCCCTCTCTCCTCATTGGCTCACTGACTTTGATTGACAGCAGCGGGAGCCAATAGTGCTTTACTGCTGTATCAGCCAATGAGGAGGGAGAGTCCCAGACATCAGAGTCTCTTGTGCTTTATTGCTGGATCGAGATGGGGCTCAGGTAAGTATTAAGGGGGATGAAGGGGGCTGCTGCACACAAAAGGCTTTTTATCTTAATGCATAGAATGCATTAAGATAAAAAATAACTTCTGCCTTTACAATCACTTTAAAAGCACCCAAAAGCAAACATTTTTTTTTTTTTTTTTGCAGCTTACCAATTCTTAGATGTGATGGCTGCATTAGTTTTATTTTTTAGGCTTTCTTTCCTTTATTTCCACCTAGTGATCTGTCCAGTAAGTTAGTTTTTTTTTTTTTTTAATAAACTCTCCTGCACATGTAGCAGGTACAGGCAAACCATTTACCATTTACTGACAGGGGTGCACACAATGAGGAGTTTTTATTTATTCATAGAAAACCTTTATCCCCAAAAGGAAAAAAACTGTTGCTGTAACTGCTTGTGTGACTGCAGTATGAGCTGCAGTTTGGCTTCACTTTATATTAGTGTATCTAAATCTGATAGTCTATCTAACGCTCCCCTCCCCCCAAAGGTGCCCCCTACATCCAGAGTGGGGGGCACTTTAGAACAGGAGGAGTGTTACTGGACAGATCACCAGATAAAAACAAAGGGGTAAAAAGCCAAAAAATAAAACGAATGCAGCCACCACATCTAATGATTGGTAAGTTGCAATACATTACATTTTTGTTTTTGGGTTTAATACCGCTTTAAAGATACAGAAAATAACAACAAACAGGTCCCCGTACAACCTATTTTTTTCTGTAGGGTCTGCCTACATAATCCGATCTATTTACATCGCTCGGGAAAGCCCCCACACCACATTGTTGTTGGTAAACCAGAAAAGAGATTGCACAATCAGCCTGCAATGTGTGTGGCTGGCATTCGTGGGAAATCCAAGTCTCTGTAACATTTGCCCCATAGAAAATAAAGAACACTCAGGCTTCCTTGTTTGCAGTGCAATCAAATCTACTGGAAATATTTTTATATAAAATACGTTGTTTTTCTTCCTGCGTCTGACGTCTCTTCCTTAGCCCACACACGCTTCATAATAAAATGTTTGCCTTCCTTTGGGATTCCTAAAATGTTACAAATCCAACACCAACTAAAATGTAAGAAAGATCTGTAGGAATAAAAATGTTTTTAAAAGGAAACTCTATAGTCTGTTTAAAGCTGTATCCAGCACAAAACCAAAAAAATGTAATATATTGCAGCTTACCAGTCATCAAATGTGGTGGCTGCATTCGTTTTCTTTTTCCTTCATTTGCACCAGGGAATCCTGCCAGTTACACACCTCCTGTCTGAGACCCCTTTCACACTGGGGCCGCATTGGCACTAGCGGGGCACTTTTAACCCCAAAGAAGGGGTAAAAATTGCCCGTGTTGCGCACTTCTGAATTCCTTTTTTCAGGTGCTTTGGAAGCGCTGCCTATTCATTTCAATGGGCAGGGTGTTTTGAGAGCGCTTAATTCAGTGCTCCCAAACCACCCCAAAGATACTGCTTGCAGGACTTTTCCAAATGTCCCGCAATCGCACCGCCTCGGTGTGATTCCTGGCTGAAAGGGGTTATACCGGGGCGATAGAGGCAGCTGCATGCTTCACCCCTGTACTGTTTTTTAGAGCCATTGTTATCCTAAGGAGCGGGAGGGGACAGTGGGAGAGGGGAGAGAGAAAAAGGATAGGATCCAGGTGAGTTAGGCTCAGAGATGTGGGGGGGAGGAGAAGGGAAGACCATAATTATGTCCAGTGGGCCAGTGAGTTCTCCATGTTCTCTGTAGATGGGTGGAATTAGAGAATGGGGTATGCTTCAATGCCCTCATTCAAGCCTCCAGGACTCAAACTGTCCAGGGTGTAAATCCAGAAGGTCTCCCTCTCGCACAGACGTTTTATGCCTTCCGCTCAATGGAGACCCCTGGGGACAGTCTCAACAACCCAGACCTGTAGTCCCTTAGTTGACCCTTGTTTGGCCTATCTACAGCAGGCCACAAGGGCAGGAAAGACAATAGACTACAAATTATGTTGAACAATTGTAGAGTTCTTCTGGATGATAGGTTTTGCCTTTAGTGGAGAAGGATTTTTGCCCTTGTTTTACAAACTTGCAGGTCAGACACTTCAATTTTCGGCATTGGTACTTTCCTTTTATAGCTAGCTTGAAAGGTGAGAGTGGGTCTGGATTTGGTTAGAGTTGACTTAATTTTTCTCGGGGCTATATGGCTTTTTATATTTCTAGCTTTCCTGTAGGTAATTTTTGGTATATTGCTGAGGGAGGATTTGAGATCGAGGTCTTCCAAGAGTATTCCTCACTGTTTATGGAAGATATGCTTCTTCTTTTTGTGCTGCGTATGAAATTGGGTAATTGTCGCTTTGAGTGTTGCATGGTCTTGGCGGTTGCGGGTAGGCACTTCCTTAAGATAATAGGTGTAGGCTTCCTCAATGAAGGAAGGGGGTCCCCTTTCTCTTGAAATCTTTGTTTCATAAGGCCCCCCTGTGTGATGTAATACTCTAGGCGAGTGCAGTTATGTTTGAGCTGGCAAACCTGACTTTTGGGGATATTTTTTATCCACCTAGCATGGTGGCAACTACGAAAGTGTAGGTAGAAGTTGCCTGCAGTCGGCTTGAAATAATTCTTGGTGTATATGATTTCTTTAGTATGAAATAATTTGGAGTCCAAGAAGGCCAGATGGTCCGGATCACAGACTGAAGTGAATGATAGGCCCAGATTGTTAGAATTACAGTAGGTGACAAACTTGTCAACCAGGGGTTGGAAGCAAGCCCAGATGATGGCGACATGTAACGTCCAAAATACACAATGTGCTTGGAGTAGGGATTGTTGATCCAGATAAACCTCTGCTCCCAAAGGCCCATTGCCAAGTTCGCATAGCTTGGGGCAAAATTAGCCCCCATAACTGTGCCTTGTATTTGCAGGTAATACTGGTCCTAAAAAAAAAGTAATTGTGGGTTAGGCAAAGTTGTGTGGATTGGAGGAGGAATTGGGCCTATCTGAGATCTTGGGTCAGGAAGTATTGGACATCTTCAATGCCAATATTGTGAGGAATGTATGTGTAGAGAGAACATACATCCAGGTACACCCACAAGTATGTAGGTTCCCAGTGGTAGGATTTTTAGGATGTCTAGTAGATGCATGCCATCTCGTATGTAGGCCGGTAGCCATATGTAGGCGGGAGGGATTCCCACCTCAGCACTGTGAGGATGGGGGGATCAAGCAGTTTTCTTTTGTGAACTAGTGGTGGAAGTCAAGAAAACTGCATAGACTACGATCTGCCTTAGGCTTTTCTTCTACTTTAAGTTTTACTTTAAGCATTGTTGTTGGTCAACAATGCCCCCCCCCCCCCCCAGTCAGCATTGGTGTGCGCAGCCTATTGCATTATGGTGTGCCCCTCAGAGCACAAGCACAGATGTGTGTATAAGCAAAGCAATGGACAAAGTCAGTAGAGCAGAGATTGGTATCAGTAGTGTAGTGAAAGGTGTCAGTAGTTTTTTATTTTTATTACTTTTTAAAAAATTTTTTTTACAATATTACTTTTTTTATTACTATGAGCCCCATTAGAATGCTATGGTGAAATATCAGGGGTCTAAACAGACCTCTGATGTCACACTTTTATTCAGAAAAGGAAGAGGCTGATAAATGATTTACTGGTCCCTTCCCCTGCTCTCCATTCTGAAATATCCCCCACAGCAGCTGGGTGGGAAGGGGGGAGGGAAGCGGGCAGCACTGCAGATGGGGACAGAAAGCAGGGGGAATCTGCACCACATGAGTTGATTAGGGTGTGCCCAGGCACACCTAGCACAACCTGCGAACATGTCTATGCTAGCTAGTGATTGGACAGGGAAGAAGAAGCAGGACAGTGGTAGTCATCCCTCTGATCACTTACTACTCTCCATTTTTCTGTTCCTAAACAGCACTGCAGCTAACCTGATTAACTTCTAGTGTTGCCCCACCCTCTCCTGATCTCTGCATTACAAGCCGCTAATGTCCAGACAGATTCAGGTACTTATACTATTTGCATTTATAAATTTACCATGTTTGTAAAGGAATACGTATCAGCATTAATTGATGCACCAGCATCCACCAATCCAGCAATAATTGTGACATTGTTACCAGGGCTCAAGTCCTGCGGGAACGCGTGGGAACGGAGTTCCTGCACTTTTTTCACAGCAGGAACTCAGTTCCCTTTGCAGGACTAGAGCAGCCGAGCCGCCCAAGCAGATCCTTCACTAAGCGGCGATGCCCAGCTCGAGTCACTGTCAGGGGCAGGCGAACCTTAGTAATCCTTTATGTTACTGGCCGCTTCCTGTATATAGATTCATCAGGTAGTGTGCGGGTATTCCATCACTTCCTCGATGCCGCAATGTCTCCTGGGAGCTTTTGTCATTGTTCCCAGGAGACAATGCGGAGGTCTGTCACAAGTTATCGCGGGATTTAGAAAGACCTCCGCAATGTCTCCTGGGAACAATGACAAAAGCTCCCAGGAGACATTGCGGCATCGAGGAAGTGACAGAATACCCGCACACTACCCGATGAATCCATATACAGGAAGCGGCCAGTAACATAAAGGATTACTAAGGTACAGTGGATAAAAAAAAACATGCGGTTTAGTAATTATGCATATGAGCGTATCATCTTTTTTTTTTTTTTTTGGTAGGGGAGTGGATCTTGGGTGGGAGTTCCCATACTTTTTTCCTCAGGACTTGACCCCTGATTGTTACCAATGCATCCAGGAAAATAATCCCCACTCTTTGGTGTCCTCACTCTCTCCTAGGGTTCATTAGAGACAGAGGGCCAGATTAACCAAAGAGATACGACGGCGTTTCTCCTGATACGCCGTCGTATCTCTGTTTCTATCTATGCGACTGATTCATAGAATCAGTTACGCATAGATAGCCAGAAGATCCGACAGGTGTAATTGTTTTACACTGTCGGATCTTAGGATGCAGTACCGCGGCTGCCGCTGGGGGGAGTTTGCGTCGTAAACCAGCGTCGGGTATGCAAATTAGGAGTTACGGCGATTCCCGACGGATTTTCGCGTTCACTACGTCGCCGCTAGTCTAGTTTCCCGTCGCAAAGTTAGTCGTTTTTTTTGGTGCCCTAACTTTAGTCAGCAATTGTATTGCTGTCTAAAGTATGGCCGGCGTTCCCGCGTCGAAATTTAAAATTTAACGTCGTTTGCGTAACTTGTCCGGGAATACGGAAGTACGCTACGCGCGTCGCCGTTTGAAAAAATGACGTCACGGCGCGCAAAGCACGGCGAGAGTTAGAAAACGGAGCATGCGCAGTAGGTCCGGCGCGGGAGCGCGCCTAATTTAAATGGTACACGCCCATTTGAATTGGCCCGCCTTCCGCCGGAGGCCGCCGGCGTAGTTTTCATCGCAAGTGCTTTGTGAATCAGGCACTTGCGATGAAAACTTGTGGCAGTGTAACGTATCTACGATACGTTATGCCGCCGCAGTTCTATGTGAATCTGGCCCAGAGTCCATGATTGGTAAATAATCCACCTGAGGTAGCACAGGGTCAATATAGTCCATGTTTGGCCAAGATCCTTAGAAGGCTATCAGTCCAGCCTTGGTCTCCAGGTTCCTAGTCCCTCAGGGAACCCCCTAATAGCCCCACCCCCAACTGGGGAATCCATCTGGCAGCATAACAGCCTATATATTGTCAGTGGGGGAGATTCACAAAGAGATACGACGGCGTATCTCCTGATACGCCGTCGTATCTCTGAGATCCGACGGTTGGATCTATGCGACTGATTCATAAGAATCAGTTACGCATAGATCTCCCTTAGATCCGACAGGTGTAAGTGACTTACACCGTCGGATCTTAGGCTGCAATCTTCCGCTGGCCGCTAGGTGGCGTTTCGTGTTTTACTCACGACGAATATGCAAATGAGGAGATACTTTTTTTTTACGTCGTTTGCGTTCGGCTTTTTCCGGTGGATAGTTACCCCTGCTAGTGCTATATGAGGGGTAGCTAATGTTAAGTATGGCCGTCGTTCCCGCGCCGAGTTTTGAATTTTTACGTCGTTTGCGTAAGTCGGTAGCGAATACGGATGGACGTAATTTACGTTCACGACGAAACCAATGACGTCATAGCGACGTCATTGGGAGCAATGCACGCTGGGAAATTTAGCCGGCGGCGCATGCGCATTTAAATTGGCGCGGGGACGCGCCTGATTTAAATACTACACTCCCCCTAGCCGTGGAATTTGAATTCCGCCGGGGGATTTACGATCCGCCGGCGCAAGTTTCGAGGTAAGTGCTTTGTGAATACTGCACTAGCCTCTCAAAATTGCACCGGCAGATCGTAAATCAGATAGATTACGCGGATCTAAAGATCCGCTAATCTATCTGAATCTACCCCAGTATTTCCACCAGCTCTTTCTTGGGGCACTAAAGGGCCCATTTTAGGTGGATCTGTTGAAAATTGCTGGGAAAAACTAGCCAATCAATTCACCAGATCCACCACACAACAACATTGTAACATTTCACAGAAAAGACATAAGACTTGACCCAAATAACAACATGATATTAGTCAGCACAGGAAAAAAACTTTAACCCTCCTGTAGGCACCTGCCTATTATTACATTTTTGTTTTTGGAAATGCCAGATCGGCAAAGCTCCAAACCCTCAATATCAGTCTCCCGGATTTACACTCTGCATTCAAATGCTGACCGACACCGGAGTTGAATACAGTGTGCAGCGCAGTGGTGGTGCATCCATAAAGGGTACAGGAGAGCTGCACGGCTCTATTACCATAGATAGACTCATGCTATTCACTCAGCTGTGTTGTTAGCAAAGCGAAGGTATTCTCTTTGCTAACACTGAACCACCTCTCAGCTAATCAGGTTGCCGGGTCTGTTACCGGTCACCTGATTGGCTGAACCGTCAGGCGCTGTGACTGGACGCCTGAGAGAGGATGGAAGAAGACATGGAGGATGTGCAGGAGACTGCCGCTGACCCGCTCCAAGACAGGTAAGTGCCGGGCAGCATCTGATGGGGCACAGTAGCGGCAATTGATGGGCACACTGACAGCATGTGATTGGGCACAATAGCGGCAATTGATCGGCACACTGGCAGCATTTGATGGGGCACAGTATTGGCAATTGATAGGCACACTGGCAGCATTTGATGGGGCACAGTAGCGGCAATTGATGGGCACACTGGCAACAATTGATGGGGCACAGTAGCGGCAAGTGATGGGCACACTGGCAGCATTTGATGGGGCACAGTAGCGGCAATTGATGGGGCACACTGGAAGCATTTGATGGGGCACAGTGTCAGCAATTGATGGGTACAGTAGCTGCGTTTGATTGCACAGTAGCTGCGTTTTTGATGGGCACAGTGGCTGCAATTTATGTTTTTTTTATTTTTTTCAGTTTGTTTGCACCCCCACCCCCCCCACTGGAGCGGCGGTACTTGTATGCTATGTTTGCTATGGGGTTTAGATGCGCCTTCAGTGCAGCAGAGGCAGCATTGTCAGCTCACTTCAGGGAGTTAGCTCACTGGGTTTCTGGCAGATCGACAGGTATCGTTCTGTACTGTAAATATAAAGCATTTATAAAGAGACAAAGCTTGGGGAAATGTGCAGCCAGGTATTATAGAGATTTACTGCATAGGTTTGTTTGTTTTTTTGCTTTGCCCAGACATATAGGCCGGGATTCACGTAGATCGGTGCATCTTTAGAGCGGCGTAGTGCATCTCATATGCGCTACGCCAACGTAACATAGAGAGGCAAGAAAAATATTCACAAAGCACTTGCTCCCTTTGTTGCGCCGGCGTAACGTAAATTGGCCAGCGTAAGCCCGCCTAATTCAAAGTAGGAAGGAGGTGGGCATGATCTATTAAAATGAAGCGTGACCCCATGCAAATGAAGGGGCGAACGAACGGCGCATGCGCGCGCATGCTCAGAATCACGTCGCATATACTCCCTAAGATACGACGGCTCAATGCCTACGACGTGAACGTAACCTACGCCCAGCCCCATTCACGTATGACTTACGTAAAGGACGTACAATACCACGGCTGTTCCCTGGTCCATACCCTAACATGACTTACATCTGCTTTATGAGGCTTAACGTTACGCCGGACGTACGCCTTACGTAAACGGCGTAGATTACATCGACGGGCGTAAGTACGTTCGTGAATCGGCATATCTCGCTCATTTACATATTCAACGTGTAAAACAATGGAAGCGCTCCTTGCGGCCAGCGTAAATATGCGCCCAAGATACGATGGCGTAGGAGACTTACGTCGGTCGGATGTTGCCAAAATTCAGGCGTATCTTGTATTAAGAATCAGGCGCAGAGATACGACGGCGCATCCGTGCACTTACGTGTAGAGTTGAGCGGACTTTGGGTTTTTCCCGAACCCGGACCCGAACCCGAATAATTTGGGTCCGGGTTCGGAGTTCGGGAAAAAACAAATGTGCGGAGGTCCCCGCAAATTCAATAACCAGACCCTTTAGGTCTGGTATGGATATTAAGGGGAACCCCGCCGTCAATTTAAAAAAAAAATGACATGCGGTTCCCCCTAAATTTCCATAACCAGACCCTTCAGGTCTGGTGTGGATTTTAAGGGGAACTCCACCCCAAATTTTAAAAAAAATGGGGTGGAGTTCCCCCTAAAATCCACACCAGACCCCTTATCCGAGCACGTTGACCTGGCTGGCTGCAGAAAAGAGGGGGGGACAGAGTGCGGCCCCCCCCTCTCCTGAACCGCACCAGGCCACATGCCCTCAACATTGGGAGGGTGCTTTGGGGTGCCCCCCAAAGCACCTTGTCCCCATGTTGATGGGGACAAGGGTCTCATCCCCACAACCCTTGCCCGTTGGTTGTGGGGGTATGCGGGCGGGAGGCTTATCAGAATCTGGAAGACCCCTTTAACAAAGGGGACCCCCAGATCCTGACCCCCCCCTACCATTTCACGAAGGAAGTGAAAATAGTAGTTGTCTGAAAAAAAAAACCACACACACCGTAGAACAAATTACTTTATTAATTAAACCAAATAAAAATCCAGCGGTGAAAATAGACGATCCATGCTGCTCCCTGAGCCATCGTTGTCTTGTATCCAGCGGCGGGTGAGTTCTCCAGCGACGGGTGTACGGGTGTTCTCGCCCACGATTGGTCCAGCGATGAGAAGATCCATCCATTCAGAGCACAGCTCCGCGAATGACGCGCCGGAGCTTGACGTTTCTTTTATAGGGGAGGCGGGCCACGCATCACGTGACCCCGCCCCCTCTGACCGAACATCCAGGTGTCCGCTCAACTCTACTTACGCGGCGTATCAGAAGATACGTCGGCGTAAGTGCTTTGTGAATCCGGGCCATACTTTATTATTTAAAGTTCGTTTTTTAGTATTTCCCCTTTAAGTGCCGATCGACTCATGCCAGTTCGGCCTATAACAAGAAAATTCCAGGCACATTTTTTCCTCCCTTTCCTAAATCTTCCCCTCCCAGTGCAACAGCTCCAACCGAGTCACTGCCAAACCATAAAAGGCTTTTACGTCTCCTCCAGCTCAAGCCTGGAAACCCCTCTGCCAGAAACCCAAGCCAGCATAAGGAATGCGCTGCTAATATCCATTGTTTCTCATCTACAAAGTACAACTGTTAATACATCGCATGTGTTATTACAAAATGCCGCCTTTATTCCCAAAGCCAGCTAATTGACATTCCGGAAAATATCACTTCAACAGAGAATTCTCCCGATTCACGTGTTTGTGTCAACGCTTGAATTTCACATGTTCACCCGCGATACGTGTTCGCAGTTCATCAGTGCAGGAAGGAACTTAGATTTATGTAAAATATGTTATTTTTCTTCTTGCTCCTGATTTTTCTTTCATAGCCCACACACGCTTTATAATAAAACACTTACCTTCCTTTGGGATTCTTAAAATGTTACAAGTCCAGGAGCCAAAAAAAAACTTGAAAGATCCACAGCAATAAAAAAAAAACAAAAGTTTTACATTGAAACCCTCATTTAATTTCTTCTATGTTTATTAACCACTTAACCCCCGGACCATATTGCTGCCCAAAGACCAGAGCACTTTTTGCGATTCGGGACTGCGCCGCTTTAACTGACAATTGCGCGGTCATGCGACGTGGCTCCCAAATAAAATTGGCGTCCTTTTTTTTCCCACAAATAGAGCTTTCTTTTGGTGGTATTTGATCACCGCTGCGGTATTTATTTTTTGCGCTATAAACAAAAATAGAGCGACAATTTTGAAAAAAATTAATATTTTTTACTTTTTGCTGTAATAAATATCCCCCAAAAATATATAAAAAAAACATTTTTTTCCTCAGTTTAGGCCGATACGTATTCTTCTACATATTTTTCGTAAAAAAAAAAAAACGCAATAAGCGTTTATTGATTGGTTTGCGCAAAAGTTATAGCGTTTACAAAATAGGGGGTATTTTTATGGCATTTTTATATATTTTTTACTAGTAATGGCGGCGATCAGCGTTTTTTTTTTCGGTACTGCGACATTATAGCGGACACTTCGGACACTTTTGAAAAAAATTTGGGACCATTGGCATTTTTATAGCGATCAGTGCTATAAAAATGCATTGGATTACTATAAAAATTCCACTGGCAGTGAAGGGGTTAACACTAGGGGCCGCTCAAAGAGCCGCCGTATAGCTATGGGCTCTCGCCCCAGGAGAGCCGACCTGCCGCCGTAGAATGACGGCGGCTGATCGGCAAGTAGATAATGTGTAAAGTAAAATGACAAAAAACAAGGAACAATTTGTGATAATTAGAGTTGAGCGGACACCTGGACACCGGGATGCAAGGCGCGCTTCCATCATTACAGCGACAACAGGCGACGAGTCAACATCGGAAGAAGGGAAGAGAAGACCCTGACGTCACAGAAGACCGCGCCGGCTGCCTGTTTGAAATCGAGCTAACACACAAACATAGCAGGCAGCCAGCGCTGAAGAAGAAGGCACCGGACATCTGCAGAAGAACCGGGGTTCGCCGAGTCAACAGCGGAAGAGGGGAGAAGATGGAAGAAGCCCCCCGGAGTCCGGAGAAGCCCCCCCCGGAGAGCGGAGAAGACCCCCGGAGAGTGGAAGACCCCCGGAGAGCGGAAGAAGCCCCCCCTGCTAATTGAGCTAATAACGAAGACAGGGGGGGCATCCGGAGCAGAATAATAAAATATTTTAAAAAGCCTTGTGTTGTGTGTTTACTAACTAACTTTTTGCCTACAGGTGAATGGATAGGGGTACGATGTACCCCATATCCATTCACTTAGGGTGGGGGGCCGGTATCTGGGGGCCCCCTTATTAAAGGGGACTCCCAGATTCCGATAAGCCCCCGCCCGCAGACCCCGACAACCAATGGCAAGGGTTGTCGGGAAGAGGTCCTGTCCTCATCAACATGGGGACAGGGTGCTCTGAGGTGGGGGGGCCCGCAGTGCGCCCCCCTGCCCCAGAGCACCCAACCCCCCCATGTTGAGGGCATGCGGCCTGGCACGGCTCAGGAGGGGGGGGGGGGCGCCCGCTCGTCCCCACTCCCTTCCTGACCGGCCGGGTAGCGTGCTTTGGATACGGGTCTGGTATGGATTGTAGGGGGACCCCCTACGTCGATTTTTCGGCGTGGGGGGTCTCCTTACAACCCATACCAGACCTAAGGGCCTGGTATGCTCCTGGGGGGGGGGACCCATGCCGGTTTTTTCTTTGAAAATTGGCATGGAGTTCTCCCTCAGGAATGCATGCCGCTGTCATTTTTTTTTTTTCCCGACGCAACTTTTTTAAGCCGTCGCGATCCTCAAAACTCGGCGTAACGTAACTTCGCGCATGCGCAGTACGGCCGGCGTGGGATCGCGCCTCATTTAAATGGGACTCGCCCCATTTGAATAGGAACGCCTTGCGCCGGCGGAATTTTAGTTACACAGCCTGAAATTTCTAGATAAGTGCTTTGTGGATCGGGCACTTAGGTAGAAACTTTAAGGCAGTGTAACTTAAATGGGATTTTTTAAGTTACGCCAGGTTTTTGTGGATCTGGCCCTACGTTTTTAAAAACGTCATTTAAAACGATCGTGTTTGGGCTTCACATCGTTTTTCGGCTTCTGAAAAACGACCCAATTTTTTTCCGAACATGCTGCATTTTTTCACGTCGTTTTTTAAAATGTCATTTTTCGTGTTGTTAAAAATGATCGTGTGTGGGCAAAAACGACGTTTTAAACCCGCGCATGCCCAGAAGCAAGTTATGAGACGGGAGCGCTCGTTCAGGTAAAACTACCATTCGTAATGAAGTAAGCAGATTCATCACGCTGTAACAGACAAAAAAGCGCAAATCGTCTTTTACTAACAAGGAATCAGCTAAAAGCAGCCCAAAGGCGAATAGAACTTTCCCTTTAGAGTCCCGTCGTACGTGTTGTACGTCACCGCGTATTGTTCATCATTTTTCAAAAACGATGGTGTGTGGGCAACATTGTTTTTAATGATGAAGTTGGAAAAACTTTTTTTTTATGCCGAAAAACGAGAGTGTGTACGCGGCATAACACTCTGCATTAATGGAAAGTCCTCTTCCCTTTTTTTTTAGCAGACCCAATCAGAAACAGAGGTAGGCGGGTTTAAATGAAAAGTTACTTATATTGCATTGGTTAGTACACCACCTGATCTCCAGAAGGTTTTGCCCCCTTCATGACCAGGCCATTTTTTGCTATTTAGCACTGTGCTATTTTAACTGGCAATTGCATCGTCATGCAACACTGTACCCAAAAGACATTTACCGTATTTATCGGCGTATATCGCGCACTATTTTCCCCTTAAAATAAGGGGAAAATCGCGGGTGCGCGATATACGCCGATAGCCGCTTCCCGCGCTCAGTTTGAAATCCTGCGCCGACATATACCGAGTGCAGTACACTCGGGTACATTCGGCCAGGCTCGGCTTCGCTCGTGCTCAAGCATAAACGTAACAGAGCGTGAGCGCGAGCGACGCCGAGCCTTGCCGAATATACCCGAGTGTACTGCACTCGGTATATGTCGGCGGAGGCGTTCGAACTGAGCGCGGGAAGCGGGGACTCGACTTGAGGCGCGCGCTGGAGAAGCCAGGAGGACACCATCGAGGCCGCAGACGGACGCCGGACCGGTCGATGGACGCTGGGAAGACACCAAAACTGTAAGTAATGAAATCATATAACATTTTTTTTTACAGGAATTTCGGGGGCAACTTTAGGGGTGCGCGGTATACGCGGGAGCGCGTTATACCGCGATAAATACGGTATATCATTTATTTTTTTCACACAAATAGAGCGTTCTTTTGGCTGAATTTGAATACCACAGGTTTTTTTTGCGATATAAACAAAAAGAAAAACTGACAATGTGGGGAAAAAATTATTAGGTAGATTCAGTAAGAGTTAGGCCGACTTATGAGTAGATAAGCCGACCTAACTCAGAATCTACGCCGACTTATGTTTAAGCGTATGCTCAAACAGAGATACGCTTAAACATATCTAAGATAGGACGGCTTGCGCCGTCCTATCTGAGGCCGTGTACAGACGACCAAACATGTACGATGAAAGCGGTCCGCCGGACCGTTTTCACCGTACATGTCTGGCCGGGGATTTCTGTACGATGGCTGTACTAACCATCGTACAGAAATCCGCGCGTAAACACTACGCGGGGCGTGTCCGCGGCGTCGCCGCGCCGATGACGCGGCGACGTGGGCGGGCCTGCCAGTTAAATGCTTCCACGCATGCGTCAAAGTCATTCGACGCATGCGAGGGATGGCGGGCGCTCGGACATGTACGGTAGGTCTGTACAGACGACCAAACATGTCCGAGCGGGCAGGATTCCAGCGGACCTTTTTTTAAACAAGTCCAGGAATATTTGCCCGCTGGGAAAAGACCCGGCGGGCAAATGTTTGCTGGAATCCTGCACGCTCAGGCCTACACACGACCGAACATGTCTGCTGAAACTGGCCCGCGGACCAGTTTCAGCAGACATGTTTGGTCGTGTGTACGGGGCTTTAGATTGCAATATTTTGGATGGCCGCTAGTTGGCGCTTCCATTGCGGTCGGCGTAGAATATGTAAATGATGAGATACGCCGATTCGCGAACGTACGCCCGGCCGACGCAGTACTTTTACGCCGTTTACGTAAGAGATAGGCCGCGTAAAGTTAGAGCTAGGCCCTATTGGAATAGTAATGTCAAGTATGGCCGCCGTTCCCGCGTCGAAATTCAAATTTTTTACGTCGTTTGCGTAAGTCGTCCGTGAATCTGGATTTACGTCGTTTACGTCCACGTCAAAATCAATAGGCCCGTGCGGCGTACTTAGCCGCAATGCACACTGGGAAATGTAGGCGCCCGGCGCATGCGCAGTAAGATAAACGTAAAAAACGTGAGGTCAAGCGCCATTAACATAAAACACTCCCCCCTCAAACACATTTGAATTAGGCGCCCTTACGCCCGCCGATTCAGGATACGCCGCCGTAACTTAGCAGGCAAGTACATTGTGAATTATGTACTTGCCTCGCTAACTTACGGCGGCGTAGCTTAAATTCCTTAAGCTACGCCGCCGCAAAGTTACGCCAACGTACCTGAATCTACCTATATATATTTTACTTTCTGTTATAAAACATTTGCAATAAAATAATATTTCTTTATAAATTTAGACCAAAATGTATACTGCTACATGTCTTTAGTAAAGGGAAAGTTATAGCAACTACTATTTATCAACCCTGATGTACTGATGGCCTATCTATTTTCTTGAGGCCCTTAAAATGCCAGGACAGTACAAATTCCCCTCAAATGACCCCTTTTTGTCACAATTTTGGGGCAAATTAAAGCGGGGGTTCTCCCTTTTTTTTTTTTCTAGCATGTCATTCAGCATAGTAGCGTGAGCTACAGTATGCCTTTATTTTTTTTTTGGCGCCGTACTCACTGTTTAATCGCGTAGTAAAGTTTCAGGGGAATGGGCGTTCCTATGCAGAGGGCTCGTGATTGACGGCCGGCTATGGCGCGTCACGCTTCACGGAAATAGACAAAATAGGTGTTTGCTCTTCACGGCGCCTGCGCAGTCAGCTCCGATGTCTGTGCGCAGGCGCCATATAGCGCCGTGAAGAGCCGAGACCTACTCCGGCTATTTTCGTGAAGCGTGACGCGCCATAGCCGGCCGTCAATCACGAGCCCTCTGCATAGGAACGCCCATTCCCCGCGGGGAGTCTGAAACTTTACTACGCGATTAAACAGTGAGTACGGCGCCCAAAAAAAATATAAAGGCATACTGTAGCTCGCGCTACTATGCTGAATGAGATGCTAGAAAGTTGTTTTTTAGGGTAAAACACCGCTTTAACAAATTTGTTGGGGGGATAGAGAAGAGGGGGGTGAGCAGAGTTAGGGGTTGGGGAGAAGAGGGGGGTAAGCAGAGTTGGGGGTGGCGGAGAAGAGGGGGGGTGAGCAGAGTTGGGGGATGGACAAGAGGGGGGTGAACAGAGTTGGGGGATGGAAAAGAGGGGGGAGAAAACAGAGTTGGAGTGATGGAAAAAATGGGGGGTGAACAGAGCTGGGGGATGGAGAATTGGGAGGGTGAACAGAGTTGGGGGATGAAGAAGAAGGGGGTGAACAGAGTTGGGGGGATGGAGAAGAGGGGGGGTAAATAGAGTTAGTGAAGGGAGTGTTATGATCACAGCTGGGCTGTTGGGGGCAGTCAGGACATGTGTATTGGGGGTCGGAGCAGAGGCTGCTGGGAGGGAAGACACTGGGACAGGACAGTGGACAGGCACACAGAAGTTGCTGAGTACATGGTAGTGACCAGGGGTCAAGTCCCGGGGAAAAAAGTGTGGAAACTCCCAACCAAGATCCACTCCCCCACCAAAAAAAAAATGATACGCTCATATGCATAGTAAAAAAATTATACGCTCATATGCATAGTAAACCGTATGTTTTGTTTTTTTCGATCCACTATACCCTAGTAATCCTTTATGTTACTGGCCGCTTCCTGTATATGGATTCATCGGGTAGTGTGCGGGTATTTCATCACTTCCTCGATGCCGCAATGTCTCCTGGGAGCTTTTGTCATTGTTCCCAAGAGACATTGCGGAGGTCTGCGGCGAGTTATACTTTAGGCAAGTTCTTTCTAAATCCCGCGATTACTCGCGGCAGATCTCCGCCATGTCTCCTGGGAACAATGACAAAAGCTCCCAGGAGACATTGTGGCATCGAGGAAATGACAGTGACTCGAGCTGGGCATCGCCGCTTAGTGAAGGATTGGCTCGGCTGCTCTAGTCCTGCAAAGGGAACTGCGTTCCTGCTGTGAAAAAAGTGCAGGAACTCCGTTCCCATGCGTTCCCGCAGGACTTGAGCCCTGGTAGTGCCACTGAGTAGTCAGACAAGGCACAAGATAGTCAGCAGACAGCCTTCTATAGGAGGACTCACTATGGCTGTGGCTTTTCTGGTGGCAGGCATGGGTGCCTGCCTCATGCTACCAGGTGTCTCTCTTTGTTCACCACTGCGCTGCCCTTATCTTCAATAGCCCAGATATAAACTTTGTGAAACGGGGCAGTCCTGCTGCTTTTTGAGGCACAGCAGACACCCAGCCCCTCCCCAGCCGATCCTACCAATCACAAGCTGAGCTGGGACCAGACTGCAGTGACCAGACTGAAAGGAGCCATATGGTGGGCGTGAGTCAGTGCGACGGGGGCTGCACGGGACCCCTGCAGCTATGCTACTGGCTGTGACAACTGTGCCAGTGCCGTCAGAGCCTAATTTTGGGGATTTTGCCCAGGACAGGCTTAGACCAGAACATTAGTGTGATTTCCGTGAATGTCCCGGACAATTCGGGACTGTTGGCAACTATGAAGGCCCTTATAAACTGTGTTTAATATGCCCAGTGTGCACGAGGCCTAAATGTGTATATATTTTTATAGGGAGATTGTTGTTGACATGAATGGCCTCTTCTTTAATTTGAACCCACGCCCAAGGCAACCTCTTATCCCAAGAGAAAGGATCACTCAGCATTTAGCAGTCACTTAGTGTTAGAGCTCTTACCACTGACAGACTAGGAGAGAAGTGCTTATCCTCACAAGTGCCATTGAACCGAAGTGTATTATGTGCTGCGTAATGCCTCATTGCCCCCCTGGGCCTTTGTGGAACCGCATGTAACCACACTAAAGAAAAGCACAATAGTTTGAAGCGTATGTACTCCACACATTGTTTGCGCAAATAGAATTTTCATGCACTCGGAGGAGAACAAAGCAGGGTCTGTTTAACTATTCAGGGATGCTTAAATGTGTGAGAAAGTTCTTTATTAAATCTGTTTTATTGTTTAACTAGCTCCTATGGGGACACATTGCCTGGAGGCCCCAGAACAATACCAGCAATATGATGTCACAGGCTGCCATTGTCTATCTATATATAATATTACATGTCAATATTTCATAATCTTGTAAGCTGGTACATAATGCTTTGAATGGCATGAATAGAGAAGTTTCCTTTACAGGATGAAAAAGGGATATTGTATAACGAGGAGGAGCTGGTGATATCAGTAACTATAGCAACTTAAAGTGGATCTTTCAATAACGCATTTGATTTAATCCTTTCCTGACATATTATAATATACAGCAACAGTACCATTTTTCATAAAAGCTCCAACCTTTAATCATTGAAAGGCATCCAAGGGCTCCAGTCCAGTAACTTTGCCTAGGCTGTGATGATGTCATCAATCAGCTTCAGGCAGGAGGAAACATTTCCTCAGCCAAAGTGTAGCAGGGGCTGATCTGGTACACTCATTGTTGCGAACACGGACAAAAACTGCACAGGCACCATGATTATATCATTGGGTCATCTCGCGAGGAGATTTCTACTGTTCAGATACCCTCCACGCTATACCTGCCATACCCACAGGTAAAATAATTACTTCCTTCTTTCAACTCCACAACTATAGATGAGGGGATTGATCCACAAAGAAGTTACGCTGGTGTATCTATTGATACGCCGCGTAACTTCTAGTTTGCTCTGGCGTATCTTTGTTTTGTATCCACAAAACAAGATACGCCTGAAGCTGTGCTAGATCCGACTGGCGTACGTCTTAGTACACCGTCGGATCTAAGGTGCATATTTACGCTGGCCGCTAGGTGGCGTTTCAGTCAATTTCCGCGTCGAGTATGCAAATTAGCTAGATACGGCGATCCGCGAACGTACCTCCGGTCGGCGCATTTTTTTACGTCTCCGTAAGGCTTTTTTCGGCGTATAGTTACCCCTGCTATATGAGGCGTATCCTATGTTAAGTATGGCCGTCGTTCCCGTGACGAAATTTGAAAATTTTACGTTGTTTGTGTAAGTCGTTCGCGAATAGGGCTTTGCCTAAAATGACGTTCACGTCATAAACATTGGCTTGTTGCGGGTTAATTTTGAGCATGCGCACTGGGATAGCCCCACGGATGGCGCATGCGCCATTAAAAAAAACGTCATTTACGTCGGGTCAAGACGTATTAACATAAAACACGCCCCCATCACATCCATTTGAATTGCGCGCCCTTACGCCGCCAAAGTTACACTACGCCGCCGTAACTTACGGCGCAAATTCTTTCAGGATAAGGAAAATACGCTGTAAGTTACAGCGGCGTAGTGTATCAGAGATACGGTACGCCGGACACAACGATCTGGCCCGTGGTTGCTAAACTACTTGCTAACGTCCATCTTACCCCCTGCCCTCTGGATTCTGTTCCCCGCACAAATGCTACGTTCACCTTCTGGCTCTATTCTACACCCTCTAACTCACATCTTCAATCTCTCCCTCTCTTCTGGCATCTTCCCCAACTCTCTAAAACATGCACTTGTCAGCCCCTTTTTTAAAAAGCCTTCACTAGACTCAGGCCTCGTACACATGATAGGTTAACCAGAGGACAACGGTCTGAAGGACCTTTTTCATCGGTCAAAATCGATCGTGTGTGAGCCCCATAGGTTATTTAACCATAGGTTAAAAAAAAGGCAACTTGCTTTAAAATTAACCTATGGATTCCTAACCGATAGGTCAAAACCGATCGTTAGTAGGCACGTCCATCGGTTAAAAATCCACGCATGCTCAGGATCAAGTCGACGCATGCTTGGAAGCATTGAACTTCTTTTTTTTTAGCACGTCGTTGTGTTTTACATCACTGCGTTCTGACACGATCGGTTATTTAACCAATGGTGTGTAGGCATGACGGACCATCAGTCAGCTTCATCGGTTAACCTATGACAACGGTCCTTCAGACCTTTGTCCTCTGGTTAACCTATCGTGTGTACGAGGCTTTATCCAATCTTAACAAACTACGCCCCATCTCCTTGCTCCCCTTTTTATCCAAACTCTTTGAACGTCTGGTCTACAACCGACTGAGCTGATAATGGCCTTCTTGATCCCCTTCAGTCTGGATTTCGTCCTCAACACTACACAGAAACTGCTCTCCTAAAACTAACAAACGATCTACTAATGGCCAAAACCAATGGACACACTATTCTGTACTTCTACTCCTGGACCTTTCTGCTGCCTTTGATATGGTTGACCATCCTCTCCTCCTCAAAAAACTCCACACCTTTGGTCTCTGTGACTGTACTATTCACTGGTTCTCTTTGCTGGTTCCCTACTTATGCCACCGCACCTTTAGCATTTCTTATATTCATAACTCTACTTCCTCCTCTCCTCTTCCTTTCTCTGTTGGGGTCCCCCAAGGTTCTGTTCTTGGACATCTCCTATTTTCAATCTACACCTCCTCCGTGGGTCAGCTGAAAGCCTCCCATGGCTTCCAATACCACCTCTACGATGACGATACTCAAATCTATTTCTCTACCCCTCATCTCACTCCCTCCGGCTCCTCACGTATCACTAATTTACCATCAGATATATCAGTCTGGATGTCACACCACTTCCTCAAACTCAATCTATTCAAAACTGAACTTATAATTCTTCCCCTGATCTCTCTTTCAAAATCAATGGCACAACTATAAGCCCATCCCCGCATGCCAAGGTCATAGGTGTAGTCTAGGGATGAGCAGAACACCCCCCCCCCCCCCCCGGTTTGGTTAGCAGCAGAACAGGCAAAAAATGTGTTCAAACACGCGAACACCTCTATGGGACACAAACATGAAAAATCAAAAGTGCTAATTTTACAGGTTAATATGCAAGTGATTGTCATAAAAAGTGTTTGGGGACCCGAGTCCTGCCCCAGGGGACATGTATCAATGCAAAAAAAAGTTTTAAAAACTAAATTTTTTTTCGGGAGCAGTGATTTTAATAATGATTAAAGTGAAACAATAAAAGTGCTTTAAATTTCATACCTGGGGGGTGTCTATATTATGCCTGTAAAGTAGCGCATGTTTCCCGTGCTTAGAAAAGTCACTGCACAAAATGACATTTCTAAAGGACAAAAGTCATTTAAAAATACTTGCGGTTATAATGAATTGCCGGGTCCCTGCAATACAGATAAAAGTGATTGAAAGAAAAACAGCAAAATTTAAATAAAATGCGTATGGGTACCCCCCAAATTTCATATCAGGCCCTTCAGGTCTGGTATGGATAGTAAGGGGAACCCTGTGCCATTTAAAAAAAAAATGGCTTAGGGTTCCCCCCAAAAATCCATACCAGACCCTTCAGGTCTGGTATGGATTTTAAGGGGAACCCCGCACCAAAATATAAAAAATGGTGTGGGGTTCCCCCTAAATATTCATACCAGACCCTTATCCGAGCACGCAACCTGGCAGGCCGCAGGAAAAGACGGGGGACGAGAGAGAGCCCCCCTCCTGAACCATACCAGGCCACATGCCCTCAACATGGGGAGGATGTTTCCATGTTGATGGGGACAAGGGCCTCATTCCCACAACCCTTGCCTGGTGGTTGTGGGGGTCTGCGGGTGGGGGCTTATTGGAATTTGGAAGTTCCCTTTAATAAAGGGGACCCCCAGGTGCCGGACCCCCTATGGGAATTGGTAACGAGGTACCCATTTGTATCCCTACCATTTCACAAAAAAAAGGTCAAAATTTTAAAAACCACAGGAGACAGATTGGGACAAATCCTTTATTAAAAAGAAAAAAATTTAAAAGAAAAAAAAAAGGTTCCAAAGATGTAATCCACTCTCAAGTGATATAAAAAAATGCTGCTGTAACTGATACTGCCTCATAGGAGGCGCCCGGCCGAATGGCGCTCTGCCGGGTTTACAGCTCTTTTATAGCTGAGGGCGGGGCCACATGTCATGTGTGACCCAGCCCCCTCTCTGACACAAGGAGAAAGCCCGGGGTTACCCTTTGACGTGTACGGGTGACCCCGCCCCCTCTGACGCATTACGGGAAACACGCGTTGCGCAAAAGGGGCGGGGTCACCCGTACACGGCATTGTACATGTCATATACATATACGTCATATACGTTACTTTGCCCAGCCATGCCATTCTGCCGACGTAAATGTACAAGAGCCGGTCGCTAACCGGTTAACAGGTGTTTTTGCCAAAAATTTACTTATGCCTCGTTTCCACTGAGCGGATCGGTTCGGGTCGTTTAGAATGGAACGGGTTTGAATGGTCCGGTCTATTCTGGTGAGCGTTTCCACTGCAAATCGGACCGCCAGGGCCATACAGGTTTTAGAAAAAATGCCTCTCATGATGTCACACTAGTGCGACGAGAAACGTGATGCAGCGTCACTCAGCGTCAGCCAAACAACAACAACAACAATGGAGGTCATTCAGCAGCTCGTCTTTTCTCTGCTAGCCTTTTGGTTCTTTATAGGCAAAATTCATACCGCACTGTATGAGAGAAGGTTGCGAGCGGCAATGAGAAACACAGCCGAAAAGAGAAGAAATCTTTTAGCTTGGATGTGTAGCCAGGAGGAGAAGTATACATTTGTGCTGCTAAGACAAAGACGGCAGCGCTATAGGGTAAGCACAACTGACTGACTTACCTGAAACACACACACACACATACACTGACACACTGAAACACACACTGACCTACACACACACTGACACACACACTGACCTACACACACACACTGACACACACTGACACACACACACTGACCTATACACACACTGACACACAGACACACACACTGACACACACATACACTGACACACTGAAACACACACTGACCTACACACACACTGACCTACACACACACTGACCTACACACACACTGACACACACACACACACTGACACACACACACTGACCTATACACACACTGACACACACTGACCTATACACACACTGACACACACACACTGACACACACTGACCTATACACACACTGACACACACACACACTGACACACACACACACTGACACACACTGACCTATACACACACTGACACACAGACACACTCACTGGCCCACACACCCTGACCTATACACACACTGACACACACTGACCTATACACACACTGACACACACACACTGACACACACTGACCTATACACACACTGACACACACACACACTGACACACACACACACTGACCTATACACACACTGACACACAGACACACTCACTGACCCACACACCCTGACCTATACACACACTGACACACACTGACCTATACACACACTGACACACACACACTGACACACACACACACTGACACACACTGACCTATACACACACTGACACACACACACACTGACACACACTGACCTATACACACACTGACACACAGACACACTCACTGACCCACACACCCTGACCTATACACACACTGACACACACTGACCTATACACACACTGACCTATACACACACACTGACACACACTGACCTATACACACACTGACACACACTGACACACACACACACTGACACACACACACACACTGACACACACTGACCTATACACACACACTGACACACAGACACACTCACTGACCCACACACCCTGACCTATACACACACTGACACACACTGACCTATACACACACTGACACACACACACTGACACACACTGACCTATACACACACTGACACACACTGACCTATACACACACTGACACACACACACACTGACCTATACACACACTGACACACAGACACACTCACTGACCCACACACCCTGACCTATACACACACTGACACACTCACTGACCCACACACCCTGACCTATACACACACTGACACACACACTGACCTATACACACTGACACACTGCATTTTTTACAGATGCTTCTCCTTTTGGCAAAGCAGCGCCGCCGACCAGTGATTTGGGCTTTCCCTCGTGCCAATGAGTGGTGGAATGTGACCGTCCCAGGATTCACCCACAGACAGTGGGTGCAGAATTTAAGGATGTCAGAGGAAACCTTCTCATTCCTTTGTGCAAAGCTACGTCCAGTGATGGAAAAGAAAAGCACCAACTTCAGAGCCTGTTTGCCTGTAAGGAAAAGAATTGCCATTGCACTGTGGAAGCTGGCTACCAACAGTGAATACAGGAGTATAGGTCATCTTATATGGTGTCAGCAAATCATCAGTGTGCCGGTGTGAGTCAGGACTTCTGTAAGTCTGTGTGCACATTGCTAGCTCCTGAAATTGTTCATTTCCTAACAGGGAAAAGCTCAAAGACATGGCTGAGTACTTTGAGAACAGGTGGGGCCTTCCACAGTGTGTTGGTGCTATTGATGGCTCACACATACCAATAATAGCCACCACAAGAATACCACACTGACTACTTCAACCGAAAAGGCTGGCATTCCATCATCCTCCAGGGAGTAGTGGATGGCAAGGGACTATTTCTGGAATGTGAATGTAGGAAAGCCTGGGAGTTTGCATGATGCTCGGGTTCTCCGATTGTCAACATTTTGGGATTGGGTTGGCCAGGGAGGCCTGTACCCTGTTAGCACTAAGAACATTTGTGGGGTGAATGTTGGCTATTATGTGCTTGGGGACTCTGCCTATCCTTTACAAAATTGGCTCCTGAAACCATTTCCTGACAATGGGCGCCTAACAACAGAGCAGCAAATCTACAACAAGAAAACATCCAGGGCACGTGTTGTAGTGGAAAATGCGTTTGGAAGACTTAAGGGTAGATGGAGGTGTCTTATGAAGAGGAATGACAGTGACATTCAACTTACCAAATCCATGGTCCTAACGTGCTGTGCTTTTCACAATCTTTGTGAAAGTCATGGAGAAGACTTTGACCAGGATTGGAATACATCTCCAGAAGAGCCAGTACCAGTAATAGCAGCACAGGATATGGAAGAAGAGTGCAGTGAAATACGTCAGGCTCTGATGAGGCACCTTAACGTTAACGTTGTTACCGTGAATAATTAAAATCTTTAATTACTTTTTGCAAAATGCTAAATAAAATCAGACATACTCAGAGAAGTCGTTCTTGTTTTTTATTCCACAAAAAAAATCATCTTCCTACATATTTTGTAAAGGCAAAATTTTGATAATGTAGAAACATTGTTTACAATAAAGAGCTTGTAAAGGTTTGTTTTTTTATTAAGCTAGTGCAGGGATATGCAATTAGCGGAAATCCAGCTGTTTTGCAGAACTACAAGTCCCATCATGCTTTTGCCTCTGGGTGTCATGCTTGTGACTGTCAGAGTCTTGCTATGCCACATGGGAATTGTAGTTCTGAAACAGTTGGATATCCACTAATTGCATATCCCTAAGCTATTGCATTGTTGTTTTTTTCTTCAATTTCACTTCCAATAAATGTTTTTTTTTTTTGTTTTCTTTGTATGAATTTCTAACTTCCTGTTCCTCCACAGTTAAGCTGTTCATAAGCTGTGCTGACTGACTAAACACAGCTCAGATGATGTTGTCAGGTTTACTGAGAAGGAACAGGAAGTGAGAAATTCAGACCAAGAAAAAAAACATCTAAAAAGGAAATTAAAGGAAAAGGTAAACCAAAATGCCAAGTATATTCGCAATTACATCTACATGCAAAATGAGAAGAAATTAAGCGATCGGGGGTGCCCTTTGTTGAAATCCAGGCTCCACCGTCCAAGGGGGGTGATAACGCAAAGGAGGCAGAAGGGAATCAGAGCAGCAGCACAAAGAAAGCCATGTGCAGCAAGGAGCAAATGTGTCCAATCTTGTGTGATCGCTGATGGCTCAAAGGAGCCTATTAAAAAAAAAAAAAAAATCTAACCTTTAAAAACCACTCTAATTATATATTTTTAAACGTAAACATGGGTACAGGTCCTGTGCTGCATGAAAGGCACTAATGTCTGGGTGGTGACCTGGGTTGACGATTGGCTCCAATCACTTGAACAAGCTGACCAAGGACACCGAGGAAGGCCTGGTTGAAGGTAGCCAACTGCTCCATCTGCTGCCGGGCAATTTTGCCTCCTGGCGCATAGCTTCCTGTGCATCCTGACGTAGTGCTTGAAACCGCCTCTCAGAAAGGTTATCCATTCTTTCCAGCTGCCTTTCTTCTGCTGCCCGCATATCCTCCATGACTGTGCGCAGATCCAACTGTAACCTTCTCCTTTCACCTGTAATATACAAAAGACCGAAATATTGCTTTTGGTAACATCTGCCAAACCAATACTGTAAGCTCCTTTCTCATCTGCCCCACACTGATTCACTGCCACACCTCTGTTCCCCCTGCTCATCTGCTACACCAATACACAGCACTGCTCATCTGCCACTGCTGAACCCCTTCTCATCTCTTCCACCACTGTACCTGCTGCTAATCCCCCCCTTCTCATCTCTTCCACCACTGTACCTCCTGCTAATCCCCCCTTCTTATCTCTTCCACCACTGTACCTCCTGCTAATCCCCCCCTTCTCATCTCTTCCACCACTATACCTCCTGCACATCTCCCCCACAGCTGATCTCCCCCTTCTTATCTATTCCAACACTGTACCTCCTGCACATCTCCCCCACAGCTGATCTCCCCCTTCTTTCTATTCCAACACTGTACCTCCTGCACATCTCCCCCACAGCTGGTCCCCCCCTTCTCATCTATTCCAACACTGTACCTCCTGCACATCTGCCCCACTGCGGTTTTAGTTTAAGAAAATGCACAGTTAAAAATTACTTTATTATCATCATGTCTTACCATTGTGCCTTGGTGCATTGGGAGTACTCTGTAGTTGGCTACTCTGTGGTTGGCTACTCTGTGGTTGGCTACTCTGTGGTTGGCTTGAGGAAATACTGCTGCTGTTGCTGCTGAAAGACATTGAAGGTCCATCTTCTGATAAGTTTGATGCATCAGTGGAGAGTCCATCAACTGTTTCTGAAAATAAACATATGGTTAGATATTATATTTTAAATGGTAAGCAGAGCGATATTCTAAGCGAAGTTTTAAAAAAAAAAACTTACCAAAGGGGTCTACCATGGATTCGAGAATTACAGTTGCAGAGTCCAGACCTCCCTCCCTGCCTTGGTTTGCTGGCCGATGACCGTAAATGGCGTCCATGGCGTCGTACCACCTCCAAGCAGTTGGACAGTTTCCACTACGGCTGTTGGCGTCCTTAATTTTTTTATATTGTGCTTTAAGCTTTTTAAGCTTTGCCCTACACTGGCCCGACGTCCGTTCAAATCCCTCGGCTGCCATCCGCTGAGAATATCTTTATAGACCTTTTCATTTCTCACTGATCCATCAAGCTCACTCTGAATAACGCCATCGCCGATGATTGCTAAGAACGTAGATAGTTCCTCAGATAACCAGACCCTGCT
Organism: Rana temporaria; assembly: GCF_905171775.1. Lineage (NCBI taxonomy): Eukaryota > Metazoa > Chordata > Amphibia > Anura > Ranidae > Rana > Rana temporaria. The sequence continues at coordinate 35,001,137 of NC_053493.1, read as the reverse complement.
GTTGTTTGCTGGCATCCTTCTCCTTTATATGGACTAATAAGGCGACGTGGTGATTGTTTGGCGCTTTGCTTTGACGTCAGCATTGATGTTTTCTGACCACCAATCAGTGGAAAGTACTGTGTGACGCCAGTAGCTCCGCCCTAACCGTACCGTTCCATTTTCTATGGACCCACATGAGAAGCAGGACCCTGAATGGCGCGGTACGGTTCGGTTTTATGGCACGCTTTCATAATGGAAACACCCAAAATAGCGTACCGTACCGAACCGTACCGAACCGATCCGCTCAGTGGAAACGAGGCAATAGACTAAAGAAAGAAAACCAACGCAGTTACTACATCTAAAAAACAGTTAGCTGAAATATATAATAATGTTTGTATGGTGTTTCGTGATCCTTTAAATATTGACTGATTTGTCTTTCCTTTCTTTGGAATTCTTGCAAAGATTTGTCAGGACGTCCGCGCTTGGGGACACCATTGGTTGGACTGTAGCGCTCACACAGCTGGAGGAAATGGGGAGAATCTTGTGTGTTCTATGTGACTCCCTGGAGGAGAACAGAGGAGAAGCCAAAGTATGTGTGTGGTAGAGTTAAACAATATACTGTCTCTTGCCAAGGTATGTCAGCACCTGTTATGTTAAGAAAAGATTTATTTATTTTTGTTCGTCATCAAGAAAGTCAGCAACATGTAGCTCAGCGGTTAGCTTTGTGCCTAATAGCATTGGGATTATGTGCTTGATATAGTCACCAGGAACTCAATTCGTGAAGCTTACCTGTTCTCCTAAGGTTTTTCGCTCTGCTCCATGTCCCCCCATAAACACACAGCTAGGGTTATTGGGTTCCCACCTAAGAGGCCCGAAAAAGGTGTGTATTTGTGTGACTGTGGTCTAAACCCTAAAATGTAAGTTACTTTTGAGACAAATAGTGATGTTAATAGTCTCAGGCTTACTCACCCTGGCAGAGGCGTATCTAGTGAAAATGGAGCCTATGGCAAGCACTGAAACTGTGCCCCTCTCCAAGTTCCTCCTATCTCACCTCTGGCCGTGAGTGACGTCACGCCACCAGGATGGGACTACTAAGCGCCTTAGGAGACAGTGAAGTGGCAGCGCTGACAGGGATGGCTGGTGCTTGTGCCGGGTGCAGGAGCGCACTGAGCACATTGTTACAGTAAGGTAGAGAGACTCAGAACACTATAGCACAGCTAGCGGTGGCTAGTGTGTACTGTGTGAAGCATTGCCGGTACTTCACCTGCGCCCCCCTCCCCCAAGCAAATTGTACACTGCCCAGCCCAGGGTATCCGTCCTCCCTTGTACCGGTCCAGCCCTGCTTATAGGCAGTACAGCGGTGCAGGGCGGTACTCAAAGTAATGGCTGTGCGGCTCGCGCAGCCATTACTTTGACACAGGCTGGCTCTCTGATACAGAAACTGGCCCTCCGGGAAACTCACGGTAGTCCCGATGGCCACTTGGCCAGTACATCCCTGCTGCCCAGCCCCTCACGAGCACCCTATTTATATGGCGCCCATGGCACGTGCCATACCTTGGATACGCCACTGTACCCTAGGACATTTTAGTCGACTAAAATATACTGGAGATTTAGTCGACTAAATACGACTAAAACTAAAACAATTGCAGAAGACTAAAATGGGACTAAAACTAAAATGCCATTTTAGTCCTAAGACTAAAACTAAATTGAAATTTACTGCCAAAATTAACACTGGTTGCTAGGGGTTTCTGAAGCAATAAACAATTTCTGTAAGAGGGGCATACTTCTCAATGCCCAATAATGTATGGGTCTTCCCAATGACCAGCAATGTAGCAGGTCCATTTTCCCACCAACCACAAATGCAGGGGTGGGGCTTCTCCTACTGATTTTCAAGCTAAGTGAGTTGTTGTTTCACTGAACAGGGGTCCTGCTCTTACTGATTGTCAACCTAAGAGGGTCCTAATCTCACTGTCCACCAATGTAAGGGGACCCTTCTCTCACCAATTGCCAATGTAAGAGGGCCCTTTTCCCACTGACCACTGTTCAATAACATAAGAAGCTACTACACTGTAGGTAAAAGGTTTGGGCTCGCTGCTACCATGGCTGTAAAGTTTCCAGGTTTGCCACCAGAAAGAAAGAATAACCTGTAACACAGGTTGTATCACAAGAGCCAATCATTTGAAGAAATAGATAACCCAGCCCCTGTATAGTCAGTGTGTGTTAGAGCTGTTATGGAGCTGAGAATTTTGTGCAAATAGAGATCCTTTTTTCTATTACTGGCAGTGCCCAGATTCCCATGCCTTTTGTTGGATAATAATTTGCGTATTAGCCTTACAAATTGCCACAATTGTATAATAAGACTTGCCTACCATAGACTTCTATAGGGTTTGCCTCAGAGTTCTATTTGGAAGACTTCCCTTAACTTACTCTTCAAAAGACACAACAAAAAGTGAGGAAAAATATCTCCAAAGTAAGAAAAATTCCCCTCTTAGTTGTCACTGAAACTAGTGTTTCCTTGCCTTCTGTTCGGTTGACAAGCATAAAATTTCAGATTTCCTGTTCAACTTCATGACTTTCTGTTCTAGTCTTTCAGGGCTGGGCTCAGCACTTCCTTCGCTGAGCTGGCCGCTCAGCTATCGACTAATTGCCAGCTCCTATCTCTCCACAGTGACTCACCTGTTGATGATCCTGCTTGTCAGTCCTGCCTACTTAAGCCTTCCAGTTCACTTGCTCTCTGCCTTCGCCTTGGTCAACATCACATCTTCTGCGTTCCTGTTGAAGACTTGCTAGGCTGAAATCCCTTCTGGCTCCTGATCCTGCTTGCTGTTCTACTACGTTCTTCTCCTGGCTCTGACATTTGGCTTGGCTGACTATCCGATCTGGTTCCTGAACTCTGGCTGTTTTGACTACGCTTAATCTGTTTATCTTTTTATTATTATTTTAATTAAACAAGTCCCATGGGAAATACCCCTTCTTTCAATTTTGAGTCTTGTAGGGGATTGTGCCAGAATTTAATGAACGGGTTCTTCCGCCCAATATTCTCTCCCCCTCTTTTCATTATTTTTGAAAGGTAAAATAAAATCCAGAATAACTAAGTGACTGATGCCCATTGTTTTACATTCCCAACTATCAGCTAAGAATTCAACCCTGAGGAAAATCTCGCCCAACCCAGCCTTTGGGGGGATCAACAGTAATCTTCAGGGGTAGGGGAGCGCTACAGTTGGAAGACAGTTGGCAAAATCCATGCAGCTCATCAATTTGTAACTAGCATGAACTAAGCATGGTGGAGAAGCAATTCGCTATAATTTTTTGTTTTTTTCATTTTTAGTACATTCTTAGCATCCCTTTTTGTTGTGGGACTCGGTGATCAACAGCAAAAATAATTCTACAAACAACTCCAACCTTAGCATTATGCCCTATACACACGATCAGAAACTCCGACAGCAATTTGGCATTTGGACGGAAATTCCGACCTTGTGTACGCTCCATCGGACGTTTGCTGTCGGAATTTCCGCCAGCAAAAGATTAAGAGCTGGTTCTCAAATTTTCCGTCGGAAAATCCGATCGTCTCTAGCAATTCCGACACACAAAATTCAGATGCATGCTCGGAAACAATTCGAAACATGCTCGAAAGCATTGACCTACATTTTCTAGGCTCGTCGTAGTGTTGAACGTCACCGCGTTCTTGCCGGTCGAACGTTCAGAGAGCTTTTGTGTGTATGCAAGCCAAGCTTCAGCGGAATTCCGTTGGAAAAACCATCCAAGGTTTTTCCGATGGAAAATCCGATCGTGTGTACGGGGCATTAGCCGTTTTGCCTCTACTACACAGTTTGATGTCTCTAACGAAACTAAAATCACTCATTCTGCTAGCAAAAAGGTATATGGCCAACCTCAGGGGGCTTTATGTACCTTACCTAGAAAAAAGTCACTTGAAGCTAGGCGTATAACCCCCAGCCCGGCCATGATATCCTATTCATATATCATGTTCAACGTGTCTGCAAAATATTTATTAATAGGCTAGACAGCGTTAATGTCATCACCAATACCAGGCGGTAAAGCCCTGGAAATAATGAAGTGATTCTACCTACGTATACTATATTTTTCAGAAATGAGCTAATTTTGTCTGGTGCAGGTCCTTTAGCTTCCACCTGCAAATATCTTTAGCAGGAGCAAGAGGCATTTTAATTGCCTAGAGAGCTGTCAGGGTTTTTTTTGTGAATGAGATATCACTTTGTAATGAAGTGTGAATGCAGAATGCATGTATGTACTTAATTACCCGCAGTGAAAAGAGAGGCTCATAACTCATATTTCTGGCTGGGCTTCAAAAAAAATTGTCGTGGAATATCCCTGTATGGCTCATTCAATGGTAACACTCTACAGACCGCTTCAGTCCAGCTGGCTGTACAGGCATCATGTACTAGTGTGCAGTAATGGCGCATGAGCGTTGCAAGCTGAGGGTCTAAATGGCCCTTTGATATTGGGTCATTTCTAGTTGTCTGCTTAGGCCTTGCTGGCATCAAAGTTTCCATGTTCTATTTGGACAGGTGGTTGGCATCGGGGCCCAGTCAGTTGAAGTAGAACCCCAGACAGTTTTTTTTTTAGATTTTTTTTTGATAGAGTGGGAAAGGCTTGGAAACTGAAATGTTTTTACTACTGCATCTCTCCCAACTTTAGAAAGCGGGACTGTGAGGCAAAAACCCGCGGCACATGCAGTGTGCAAAGATCAAATGGATTTGGTTCATTACACTAAATATTGGGTGTAATTAAAATAGGCATGGTTACATAGAGAATAATCATACTTGCTGAGTGCACTGAAAGCAATACCACAGTTCTTGTACCCATAAAACGCTGCCTAAATACAGACACACATAAACTTCAAGACAAAAGATAATAATTTAAAAATGAAACCCTTCTATTAGAATGGAAGTGAGGGAAGCTGTTTTAAGCTCCCTGAACCCTTGGGAATGTTGCAGAAGGGAGTTTCTAGGCCCCCCTGTTTGCACGCCTGTTAGTTAATATCATCATCACTCTGGGGCAGAGGGTATTTCCCCTCCCGCCCCTTAGTAGGGGATAGGTTAAAGGTGAACCAATGAAAGGGCACAGGGAATGTCACATGGTGGCTAGGAATGTTCCAGAAAGGGAAAAGGTTATTTAACCACTTTAGCCCCGGGCCTGTTTTTCAGATTCGGTGTTTACGAGACTAAAACATTTTTTTTTGCTAGAAAATTACTTAAAACCCCCAAATATTATATATATTTGTTTCTAACACCCTAGAGAATAACATGGCAGTCATTTCAATACTTTTTGTCACACCGTATTTGCGTAGCGGTCTTACAAGCGCACTTTTTTTGGAAAAAATTCACTTTTTTAAATTAAAGCGGATCTCCACTCTAAAGTGGAGTCCCGCTGATCGGCACCCTCCCCCCCTCCGGTGTCACATTTGACACCTTTCAGGGGGGAGGGGGGTGCAGATACCTGTCTACAGACAGGTATCTGCACCCACTTCCGGCCCTACGATACGGGCAAAGGACGGGTTTTTTTTCTCCGCTTCCCGTCCGTCCCCCGTTGTATGCTGGGAACACTCGGCTCCCAGCACACAGCGGGAGCCAATCGGCGGGCGCAGCGCGACTCGCGCATGTGCCGTAGGGAACCGGGCAGTGAAGCCGGAGCGCTTCACTTCCTGGTTCCCTCACCGTGGATGGAGGGGGGAGCAGCAGGGTGACGAGCGATCGGCTTGTCATCTGCTGCGATCACCGCTGGACTCCAGGACAGGTAAGTGTCCTTATATTAAAAGTCAGCAGCTGCAGTATTTGTAGCTGCTGGCTTTTAATATATTTGTTTAGTGGCACATCCGCTTTAAAAAATAAGACAACAATAAATTTGGCCCAATTTTTTTATATATTGTGAAAGATAATGTTACGCCGAGCAAAATGATACCCAACATGTCACGCTTAAAAATTGCGCCCGCTCGTGGCATGGCGTCAAACTTTTACCCATAAAAATCTCGATAGGCGATGTTTAAAAAATTCTACAGGTTGCATTTTTTGAGTTACAGAGTAGGCCTAGGGCTAGAATTATTGCTCTCTCTCTAACGATCGCGGCGATACCTCACTTGTGTGGTTTGAACACCGTTTTCATATGCGGGCGCTACTCGCATATGCGTTCGCTTCTGCGCGCGAGCTCGTCGGGACGGGGCACTTTAATGGTTTTCACATTTATTTTTAATTTATTTTACAATTTTTAACACTGAAATAAAAAAAAAAAATTATCACTTTTATTCCTATTACAAGGAATGTAAACATCACTTGTAATAGAAAAAAGCATGACAGGTCCTCTTAAATATGATATCTGGGGTCAAAAAGACCTCAGATCTCATATTTAGGCTTAAATGCAAAAAAAAAAAAAATTGGAAATGTCATTTTTTCAAATGACAAAAAAAAAAATGTTGCTTTAAGAGGCTGGGCGGGACTGACGTTTTGACGTCACTTCCGCCCAGCAGAGCTATGGGGACGGGCGAAGGAGATTTTTCCATCAGTGTCATCCCCAGTCACCAGCCAAACGGTCCCGATCGCCTCCGCCGCTACCGACGGCTACGGTAAGCGGCGGAGGACGCGGGAGAGTGGCCGGAGGGGGGGGGCCTCTCCCGCCACCGATAACGGCGATCTCCGAATCCACCGCGGAGACCGCCGTTATCGTGTACCGGACCGCCCACTGAAGAGATGAATATCTCGATTGTGGCAGCAGCTGCTGCCATTACCGAGATATTCATCTTTAAAGTGAGGACGTATAACGGCGGTGGGCGGTCGGCAAGTAGTTAAGGGGGTTACAACAACTCCTCTGTGACCAGATTTCCAGGACCCCTACCAGTGACCTCCACTCCCCCCTCCCTTTTCGCGGCCTGCAGTATTACGTGGTACTCCCTCTTGGCTTTTCATGTTAAACAAGGGGTGTTATTTAATAAGGCGTTAATCCCAACCCGAGTCATAGTGGCTGGGTTGATGAATGTATTAGTTTGTTTGAATAAATAACTGATATGTGTTTATATTTATATCTACCTATGGTTATATATATATGGTAATAAAATATGATCGTTATATTAAATACCAGTAATAAAGGCCTGCGGCCAAGTTTACCCCACCTCAGTTGTTTTTTGGTCATTATTCATAGTAGTATTTTAGCATACAGTCCCAATGCTTTTGTACATGCAGAAGATAGTCACTTGTTTTTTGAGCCTGCTATAAAGTACTTTATTGAAACAGTTTGGAATTTCTTAGTAAGCAACAATCGCCGAGAGATTTTTTTTCGGTCAGGAGTATGTATTGTACAGCACAGATGAGTGAAGTGGCTAGGGCTGTGTAACATACAATATAGCACAAGAGCACAGGGTTCAGGAGTATGTAACATATATAGTAGCACATTATATACAGTTGAGTGCAGGACAATGTCATGTGCAGATCTTCCTATGGCATGCAAGGGTCAAGAGAATGTAATGTACTGTACAGCACAGCACAGCATATAAAGTTCAAGGGTAGGCAGTATACAACCACATAATGTTTATCATCAATAGGGATGAGCCGAACACCCCCTCATTCGGTTCGCACCAGAACCTTCGAACGGACCGAACGTTTGCGAGAACATTTAGAACCCCATTGAAGTCTATGGGACTCAAACGTTCGAATTTAAAAGTGCTAATTTTAAAGCCTTATATGCAAGTTATTGTTTGAGAACCCGGGTCTTACCCCAGGGAACATGTATCAATGTAAAGGAAAGTTTTAAAAACGGACGTTTTTTTCTGGAGCAGCGATTTTATTGATAGTGAAATATTTTTTTGAAAAATTCCTTTAAATATCGTACCTGCTGGGTGTCTATAGTATGCCTGTGAAGTGGCACGTGTTTAGAACTGTTCCTGCACAAAATTAGATTACTATAAGAAAAAGGTAATTTAAAACTGCTTGCGGCTTTAACCACTTAAGACCCGGACCTTTAGGCAGCTAAAGGACCCAGCAAGGTTTTGCGATTCGGCACTGCGTCGCTTTAACAGACAATTGCGCGGTCGTGCGACGTGGCTCCCAAACAAAATTGGCGTCTTTTTTTCCCCACAAATAGCTTTCTTTCGGTGGTATTTGATTACCTCTGCGGTTTATATTTCGCGCTATAAACAAAAATAGAGCGACAATTTTGAAAAAAAGTCAATATTTTTTACTTTTTGCTATAATAAATATCCCCCAAAAATATATTAAAACATTTTTTTTTCCTCAGTTTAGGCCGATACGTATTCTTCTACCTATTTTTTTTTTTTTTTTTTATCGCAATAAGTGTTTATCGGTTGGTTTGCGCAAAGTTTATAGTGTTTACAAAATAGGGGATAGTTTTATTGCATTTTTATTTTTTTTATTTTTTTTACTACTAATGGCGGCGATCAGCGATTTTTTTCGTGACTGCGACATTATGGCGGACACTTCGGACAATTTTTACACATTTTTGGGACCATTGTCATTTTCACAGCAAAAAATTACGGAGCCACAGTGAAGAACGGGGAAGCTGTGTTTACACACAGCTCTCCCTGTTCTTCAGCTCCGGGGATGGATCGCGGGACTCCAGCATCGGTCGGGTCCGCGAGTCCTGCTGCCACGGAGCTTCGGACCGGGTCGCGGGCGCGCGCCCGCGACCCACGGCTGGGCATTATACAATCACGTACAGGTACGTGATTGTGCCCAGCCGTGCCATTCTGCCGACGTATATCGGCGTTAGGCGGTCCTTAAGTGGTTACTGTAATGTCTGGTCCCTGCAAAATGGATGAAAATCATCGAGAAAAATAGCATGGGTTTCCCCGCCCCCCTCCCCCCAGGTCATTACAAGCCCCTTTGGCCCTATATACTTTGAACAGCACTATACAGGCGGTGCAAACAAGATAAGGACTGTAGGTTTGTTGTTAAGTAGAATCTGTTGGTAATTTTGAACTGGTACTTCTTTAAAGTGTAGCTCCAGCCATAAAATCTATTTTTAAGCTTTTCTGAAAACATAGAGAAGGGTTATCACCCCTGTAACATTTGTTTTGCTGTCTGTGTGCATCTGTTCAGAAGATTGCAATTCACTTTCTGTCCCAACAGAAACAGACAGTACACACACCATGTAGCTTTAGGTGCACACTGCAGAGGACACAGACAGTACACCACGTGAAAGTACTTGCAGCAATATACCCTGCCTGTAGTATTAATATGAGCAGATCCCTGCTTCTAGGAGTAAATATGAGAAACACCAGCTTTACATTGGGTGCACAATCTGCAGAGGACACAGACAGTACACACACCACGTAGCTTTAGGTGCACATTGGCCACCAATGTAAGGAGACATTATTCCCACTGATTATTTATTTTCAGTATGGGTTCCCGGAAACCTAAAAATTATTTAAGGGTTCCTTTTTGGTAAAAAGGTTGAGAATGTTTTTACGAGAGGATTCTTGATTGCTACATAAAAACGTACAATTGATTGAAGAACATGTGCTTGCTTACACCTTTGTAGCAAGGAAGCAAGAGAATGCCGATGCTAGCCTGTCTTACGGGGGAAAATACCAGATGGCCAGAAAAAAAAAACGCCTTGGTGAATCACTTCTTACCCATCCAGGCTTGACCAGGGGCTACACCCAGGGGCGGACTGACAACTCATGGGGCCCCCAGGCAATAGGAGATTATGGGGCCCCCCGGGCAATAGGAGATTATGGGTCCCCCAGGCAATAGATTATGGGGCCACACAGTATACACACACGCATACAGTATACATACACAGTATACACACACACACACACATACAGTATACATACACAGTATACACACACACAGACACACAATATACACACACAGTATACACATACGCACACTGAAAAGGTACTTAGAGAAGCGGGGCAGCTATAATCTTTGGATTTTACATACTGTCCCTGGTTTTACTGAGGCTGGCAACCCTGATAAGGCCCCCTAGTGGCATGGGGCCCTCTGGCATTTCCCGAGAGCCCGAATGGTCAGTCCGCCCCTGGCTACAGGACATCATGAAGGGCTTACAAGAATATGATCATCCTCAATCCATAAATGGTCACTTGAGGTAACATTCTCTGATGTCTAAAGTAACCTTTACATATCAGCTCTTGTGTATCTTACTATTTGCAGGTAACTCAGATATGCAGTAATAATATGACTTACGGAAATAGCTCCTGTGCTGGTATAAGAAGACTGGAGCCGGCTGGGCTCACTATGAGTGCTCACAGGTCTTCCTTGCCCCAGGCACATCCATCAAACGGTGATTGATTGCTCCAAGACTTCACAACAAGAGCCATGTTCTGATCCTCTGCAGAGCTCCATCCTAAAGAGCCCAGGGGCCCAGCCAACGTCCTCTCCCTGTCTGCCCTGGATTTTCATCCTCAGCATCGGATCTGAGAACTAGTTTTCCAGCCAGAGACCCATCTAGCACAGAAAAGTAGAAGGGCATGAGTCAAAAAACAACTCCTAAGTCTCAAATTATTATTTTTTTCTACATTTTCCACCTGTGATAATTTAATTATCTCTATTTTCATATTTTTGTTCTTTGTTTTGTCCTTTTGACCCTTTTAGAAGGTTAGCGTACAATGAATTAGCATCAAAAGTTACAAAGAAACGTCTGTCAAAATCAGCCTAATCTCAAGGTAACCACCACTTAAAGACCAAACACATATTAGTTACACAGGTTCTGTGGCTGATTAAGGTGGTAATTAAACTCACTTAGGCCCCTTTCACACCTGCGGAACGTACGTCCGCTTTTTCATCCATCCGTTTACAGATGAAAAATGGACATACATTGATCCCTAAGAGATAGCGGGTGTCAGCGGACACCAGATCTCATCCGGATCCGCAATGCTCCGATTCTGCAGACAGAGGAAAATCCTATTTTTCCATCCGTCTGCGGATTGGATCAGGTGAACACAGACAGATGGTCCGCGTTTATCCGATCCCTCCATAGGGGAGAGCGAAGATCTGACAGGGCAGTTCATGCACAGTGTGCGGGGACCGCCCTGTCATCCGCCGGCTCAGCAGGGATCAGCAGCGTGATCCCCGCATTGTACTGATGCAGAAAACAGTGTTGATGTCATCACATCAGTGCCGCTCTCTGCATCATTGAGGACTACCCACCACCGGGAGAGGACAGAAGGGAAAGACAACCCAGCACATCACCTGGTTGGCCAGAAGACATAAAAAAAGTAAGTATAAAAAGTATAAATAAAAACTCCCACTCTGCACAGCCAGGCACACTGAATTTCCACAGGCACACTTGAGTCAGGAAACAGTCCAGCACTTTGTTTTTTGTCTTTTATTGAGGGGATAAACTTGGATGGGTAGTAGGGGTATTATGGGATGCCCATTTGACTTTAGAAAACTCTTCTGGGACAACTCTCCTATATAAAGTCTATATACACGCCTTCCTTTTCCTCCAGCACTTCACTTGCTTGCAGAAAAATACCACAGACTCAGCTGGGACACTTTCATTAAATCTGGCAAAGCACTAAGTCAGATAAAAGCAGAAGCCCTTTGCAGGCAGGGACCCCGGGCCCCTTACTTTGTGTAGCAAAGTCCAGTGTCCAGCTTACATCCCTGTGGCTACTGATCCCAGCACCACCTCTTCAGGCACTGCCAACCTGCCTGGCAGCAGCTGCGCCTTTCACAAGCCCTCCCGACTTCTTCTCTACAGTCCTCCCAGACTGCACACTCAACAGCCCACCCAGCTGACTTCTACTGGAGATCTCCGGAATGTGCTGACTCTCTTCCGCATTCCTCCACTTGCTCCTGTGCATCCAGGACAGGATTCCTCCATGTTTTGTAGAGGGTCCCTCCAACACCTGAGCCTTAGGCCTGTGGTCACCTGTCCTTCCACCAGGACTCAAGAGTATTTAAGAGGTACCCGCCTCCTGCCAGCCCACTTGCTGGAGATTGGCTGGGGCCCTCCTCAATACTCCAAGGGGCTCCTCGTAGACTCCATCCTCTACTTCTCGAAGCTTCTCCAAGGTTCCAGAGAGCAGGAGGAGTTACCAGAGGTGCTGCTTGATGAGTCATCCAACCTCCCTGAGTCACTCATCCCTGACTCAGATTCAACCAGGGCCTGGCTCTCAGCTAGGCCAATTTACCTACTATAACAACTATGTACATCTATTGCACTAGTGGGTGCTACACATACAAGCAGCAACAGCCTGAGTAGTAAAGCCTGTCCTCTGCCAGCATGCATTAGAGAAAGATGCTTGCTTTCTGCGTGGGAGAAGTGGTCTTTCTGCAGGGGCCCTTTAACCACTTGCTTACTGGGCACTTAAACTTCCCTCTTGCCCAGACCAATTTTCAGCTTTCAGCGCTGATGCACTTTGAATGACAATTGCGCGGTCATACAACACTGTACCCACATTTTTATAATTTTTTCCCACAAATAGAGCTTTCTTTTGGTGGTATTTGATCACCTCTGTGGTTTTTATTTTTGGTTAAAAAAAAATTAAAGACTGAATTAAAAAAAATAATAATAACAAACAGGTAATTTTTCTCCTTCATTGATGTACGCTGATGAGGCTGCACTGATGGGCTGCACTTGTGGGTACCAATAAGGCGGCACTGGTGGGCATCAATTAGGCAGAACCGGTGGGCACTGATAGGCGGCACTGGTGGGTGGCATTGATAGGTGGCACTGGTGGGCACTGAGAAGTGGCACTAATAGGTGGAATTGACAGGTGGCACTGATAGCTGGCAGTGATGTATGGCAGTGATGGGCACTGATGGGTGGCAATAATGGGCACTGATAGGCAGCACTGCTAGGTGCCACTGATGAGGCACTGATTGGCACCAATGGTGGTGGGCATTGATAGGTGGCACTTGTGAGCATTGATAGGTGGCACTTGTGGGCATTGATAGGTGGCACTTGTGGGCACTGTGGACACTGGAGGTAGCATTGGCAGGTGGCACTGGCAGGGGGTTTAGATTGGCACATAGAGGAAGATGTGCCTCCTTCCTGTTCGGGACCATTGTCCCTTGCAACCTAAGCCGGTGATAGGCTCTTTTTTCTCCTCACGCTGTCGGCGTGAGGAGAAAAAAAAAAACGATTGCTGAGCTTTGTTTACATCACGTGATCAGCTGACAGCTGATCACGTGGTAAGGGACCAGGAGCGGCCCCTTACTCGGATCTGTGATCACCCGAGTCTCAGTGACTCGGGTGATCACAGCACGTGCCGCGCACGCCCTGCAGGGGCGCGCGAGGAGCGCATGAAGGGGAGGACGTCTATTGACGTCCTCCCGGCAATTGGGGTCCGCGCTGTAGCCGTCATTCGGCTATAGCGCGGACAGGAAGTGGTTAAGTCACTACTAAGTCAGAGCTAGAGCTCTTCAATCACACTTCCTTGTGATTGAAGAGTTTCACCTCTGACACAGCAGTGGGCATGTCGGGACTCTGCAGAGAGACCACTGCTTCCACACATAGAGCAAGGGTCCTGCCTTGGAGCATGCTGGCAGGAAGTAGGCTGTGACTGCTTCATAAAGAAAAAGTATAGGACTTTGAACATGTTTTGTTGTGATGCATCTATTCTAAAACATATTTAGTTGATTTAAAATGAACATTTAGTTGCCTTTAATATTTATAAATAATAACACTGTAGATTGTTAATCCGGGAAATCTGATTGCTTAGGAGATCAGAAGGAATTGATTTTTCATACTCTGTGGGTCAACTGCCCTCTGGGTCAAATGCTATTTTCAGGTTCTGATGCCGCGTACACACGATCATTTTTCGGCATTAAAAAAAATGAAGTTTTTAAAAACGTCATTTAAAATTATGGTATGTGGGATTCACATCATTTTTCGGCTTCTGAAAAACGACAAAAAAAAAATTTGAACATGCTGCATTTTTTAACATCGTTTTAAAAATTGTCGTTTTTCGGGTTGTAAAAAATTATCGTGTGTGGGTTAAAACAACATTTGAAACCTGCGCATGCCCAGAAGCAAGTTATGAGACGGGAGCGCTCGTTCTGGTAAAACTACTATTCATAATGAAGTAAGCACATTCATCACGCTGTAACAGACAGAAAAGCGCAAACCGTCTTTTACTAACACGGAATCAGCTAAAGCAGCCCCAAGGTGAATAGAACTTCCCCTTTATAGTGCCGTCGTATATGTTGTACGTCACCGCGCTTTGTTCATCATTTTTTAAAAACGATGGTGTGTGGGCAACACCGTTTTTAATGATGAAGTTGGAAAAACTTCGTTTTTTGGACATGCTGAAAACAACGTTTTTTTTCATGCCGAAAAATGATCGTGTGTACGCGGCATGAGAATATACGGTTTATAATGTATTTTGTCTTCCCTTTTAGTTGAACTCGAGGACATGAGGCTTCTTTTCAACCTCACTAACTATGTAAGTATGAAAGTCTCTAACATAATGTATAAAGAAAATATTTAAAAAAGGAATACATCACATTTTATAGATCAATAGAGATATGAACATTGAAAGACGACACTTCTCTATGATGCTTCCATGTAGCATAATGCCAATAGCTGGAAGAAAACCTCTATAATTACAGGATCTTATGCCACGTACACACGATCATTTTTCGGCTTCTAAAAAACAATTTTTTTTTCAACTTCATTATTAAAACGACGTTGCCCACACACCATCATTTTAAAAAATGCTCTAGCAAAGCGCGGTGACATACAACACGTATTCGGATGGCGCCACCCTTTGACTGCTTTAGCTGATTCCGTGTTAGTAAAAGACGATTCACGCTTTTCTGTCTGTTACACCGTGATGAATGTGCTTACTCCATTATGAATGGTAGTTTTACCAGAACGAGCGCTCCCGTCTCATAACTTGCTTCTGAGCATGCGCGGGTTTTTAACGTCGTTTTAGCCCACACACAATCATTTTTTACAACCCGTTAAAAAATGCAGCATGTTCGAATTTTTTTTTTGACGTTTTTCAGAACCCGAAAAATGATGTGAAGCCCACACACGATCATTTTAACCACTTCCGGACCTTCGCATGTATATGTACGTCGGCAGAATGGCACGGACAGGCACATTGGCGTACCTGTACGTCCCTGCCTAGACGTGGGTCGGGGGTCCGATCGGGACCCCCCCCGGTACATGCAGCGGTTCCCGTGTCTGTCCGAGCGATCCGGGACGAGGGCGCGGCTATTCGTTTCTAGCCGCCCCCTCGCTTTCGCTCTCCGGAGCTGAAGAACAGGGAGAGCCGTATGTAAACACGGCTTCCCCGTGCTTCACTGTGGCGGCTGCATCGATCGAGTGATCCCTTTTATCGATCGATGACGTCAGACCTACAGCCACACCCCCTACAGTTGTAAACACACACTAGGTGCACCCTAACTCCTACAGCGCCCCCTGTGGTTAACTC
This sequence comes from Rana temporaria, assembly GCF_905171775.1. Lineage (NCBI taxonomy): Eukaryota > Metazoa > Chordata > Amphibia > Anura > Ranidae > Rana > Rana temporaria. The sequence goes on along the minus strand of NC_053493.1, from coordinate 34,985,761 downwards.
CCAAACTGCAACTGTCATTTTCACAATAAACAATGCAATTTAAATGCATTTTTTGCTGTGAAAATGACAATGGTCCCAAAAATGTGTCAAAATTGTCCGAAGTGTCCACCATAATGTCGCAGTCACACAAAAAAAAATCGCTGATCGCCGCCATTAGTAGTAAAAAAAAAAAAATAATAAAACTATCCCCTATTTTGTAAACGCTATAAATTTTGCGCAAACCAATCGATAAACGCTTATTGCGATTTTTTTTACCAAAAATAGGTAGAAGAATACGTATCGGCCTAAACTGAGGGAAAAAAAATGTTTGTTTATAGCGCAAAAAATAAAAACCGCAGAGGTGATCAAATACCACCAAAAGAAAGCTCTATTTGTGGGGAAAAAAGGACGCCAATTTTGTTTGGGAGCCACGTCGCACGACCGCGCAATTGTCTGTTAAAGCGACGCAGTGCCGAATTGTAAAAACCCCTTGGGTCATTCAGCAGCATATTGGTCCGGTCCTTAAGTGGTTAAATGACATTTTTTTAAAACGTTGTTTTTTTACATGCCGAAAAGTGATCGTGTGTACGCGGCATTAGAGTTGAAAGAGCAGGTTAGTCTGGTATTTACCTCCCTAACCATGCACACAGGATAGAAGAATCTGAAAAATGCAGCTGAGAAGCTAATGACATTGAAAGCCAACAATTAGCAGCTAATGTGTAGGTAATGGTATAAGCAGCCCAATCCCTCGGAAATACTGTATATGAACTTTAACCTTTCATAGGTCCACTTCTTGTTTTTTAAACAAGATTCCTAATGCTGTAATTTGCACCTGTTACCTTGACCCCGTCTTTGCCAAAAATAACTGCAAACCGGCAAAGTTAGAAAATAAATAAATAGGGCAGCTGGAAAGGTAAGTATTGACTGTTTCTTTTCCAGGTATACCTGTTTACAATTATTTAAATCTTTTCTTTTATTTTTCTTTTATGGTAAGGTTCACAGAAGGTTAACATATCTTATACAATGGATACATAATCATATAGTTCTTATCACTACACACTTATGATGGGCTAGCAAATAAACAGGTTGGGATTCAGAAACTTAAGAAGAATAAACCAAAAGCAGTACCTCCCCGGTCCTCTTGCTCTGTTCCCATGCCCGCCTGCCTTTTATCAGTAACTTCTTTTCCCGTTTCCTAATACCACTGTATTGACCACACACTTCTTCCTCCCCTCTGTTCCCTTGTCCATTCCTATACCCCACCTAACACCCCCTTAAACCTAGAATCAACATAATCCTCTACAAAACAAAACAACAACCAAAAAAAAAAAAGAGAAAACCTCGCCAACCCCCTCCCCTCCTCTCCCTCCCCTACCTCGCCGGGGACGGACGGATCCTCCCTTACTTCAACCCTTCGGCCTCTCCCATTTCACTTCTACCCAAAAAGGATTCTTCTCTCCCCTATCTATTCCTCCAGTAATCTCTTCCCCTCTTCCGTACTCATAAACTGATTCCAACCTGTCCAAGTTTCTACATACTGTTCCCTTTTGTTCCGGGCTGAGAGGATCAGATCTTCTATAGCTCCAGTCTCTCTCACTCTATTGAGCCATCTCGCAATAGAGGGTGATCTACTGTCTCTCCATTGTAATGTTATTCCATTTCTGGCAGTATTTATCATGTGACATATCACCATCTTTTTGTACTCTCGCACTGGGATTTGTGAGCAATGGAGCAGAAAAAAAGCTGGATCCTCCTGAATCTGGTACTCCGTAAATTTTTGAACAATTCTCTGGACTTCCTTCCAGTAATCTCTTACTTTTGCACAGGACCAAAATATATGCAGCAAGGTTCCCTGCTCCACACCACATCTCCAACAATACTCTGAGTAGCCTTTAGAAAATTTATGTAACCTTACTGGTGGATAATAGCATTGAAACAATAGTTTATAATTGGATTCCTGTATTCGCGTAGATATTGAGGAGTTTAGTGCTAAGTGAATTATGTGTTTACGTTGAGTCTGTGAGAAATTTCTCCCCAGATCTCTTTCCCATTTCCCTAGTCCCGGCAACTCAAAATCCTCCTGAGGGGAATTCAATAGTCTATACATCTTTGAACTCACTCTTTGTATTGGTTCCTCCTCGTCGCAGTATTGTTCAAATTTTGTTAGTTGTCGCCGAAAATTAGATGGTTGTCCCAGGGATCTTAAAAAGTTGCTTATTTGAAATGCTTGCCAAAAGGATAACTCATAATTCCCTCCTCTCTTTGTTAGGGCCTCCAATGATGGCCACATACCAGTTTGCAGAAAATGTGATACCTGTTTTAATTTATTAAAAACTGCTCCTGCTGTACCTGGTATGAAGCCTGGGTTCCCTAATATAGGGAACAGGGGAGAACACTTCGATTTTGGATTTTTACATATTTTAGCTGCGATTGACAACGTTGGGCCAATTATGGGATGTTTCTTCATCTTACTTGGCAATAACTTATAACACCAAGGGGCTCTACTTAGTGTTATTGAACAGGTCTGCTGTTCTACCTCAACCCACCTTTTATAGTGTCCGTTTCTACACCAGTCTATCAATCTCGTCAAATGTGCCGCTTGATAGTATTTGGCAATATCCGGGACTGCCTTCCCCCCAAAACACTTGGGTAACCTCATCACCTCTTTCTTAATTCTTGCCTTTTTCCCTGCCCAGATGAATTTCATCAGGAGGGCACTAATTTGCCGTAGGAAGGCCGATGGTATCAATATCGGCAGTGTTTGAAACAAATACGTAATCTTTGGCAAGATGCTCATCTTGACTATATTATTTCTGCCGAACCATGAATGTAGTCCATGTTGCCATTTCTCAAGTAGCATTCTTATTGAAGTAAGAAGAGGTGGAAAATTTATTTTAAAAACTTCTTTTATGTTTGCTGGAATCAGGGTACCCAAGTATTTTAGCGCAGTCTTCCACTTAAAACCAAAGTTTTGTTGTATAATTGACTGTTTCTGGGGTGTCATTGACACACTCATTGCTTCAGATTTTGCTTGGTTTATTTTTAGGTTGGAGAGCTCTCCGAATTTAGCGATTTCTTCGACGAGATTGGGAAGAGATACGCGAGGGTTTGATATAGTAAACAGCAAGTCATCTGCAAATGCGGTTATTTTATGCCTTCTCCCCCCTATCTGTATACCCTGTATATCCGGATTTTGGCGTATTTTATTTAATAAGGGCTCCAAAGATAGCACAAATAGTAGCGGTGACAGGGGACATCCCTGGCGCGTTCCGTTTGTGATTTGGAAAGTTTTAGAGAACATCCCGTTAACTCTCACTGAGGCACGTGGGTCTGTATAAACACTTCCTATCCACCTTAACATATTCTCCCCCAGGCCCACGTGTCTCAGTACTGAGAACAGGAAATTCCAGCTCACTCTATCAAAAGCCTTCTCGGCATCAGTATTTAGGAACACGCAAGGGATGTCCCCGTCAGTGGCCTCCTGCACCAGATTAAGAACCCTTATTGTACCATCTCTTGCCTCCCGTGTAGGAACGAATCCGACTTGATCCATATCAACTAGCTCGGGTAACCATACTTGGATCCGTCTTGCTAGTAACTTCGTAAAGAGTTTTAAATCGGAGTTTAACAATGAAATCGGCCTATAGCTGCCGCACTCCGCCGGATCTTTCCCATCTTTGGGAATGACTATAATTTGAGCTAGTAATGCGTCCGGCGGGAACCCAGCCGTCTGGCCTACTGCATTGAGAAACTCTGCTAACTGCCCTCTCAGTAGTGTTACAAATTCTTTATAGTATCTTATCGTATAGCCATCCGGTCCCGGGGCTTTCCCTTCCTTCATAGTTTTTAACGTTGCCTCTATTTCTTCTATCGAGATGGGGGTGTCTAAACTGGCCTGAGCTATTGATGGTAACCTAGCTAAGTCCATTGCTGAAAGATATTCTTCTATTTTAGGTGGGGCTACTGGTAGCTGTGCCAAATTATATAGAGAGGAGTAATATCTCCCAAACTCCTCCACTATCTCTTTTGGCGTACGTTTTAATTGTCCCTTCTTCCCCTTAATTTGCGGGACATACGTTTGTTGACTCTTCTCTTTCAATTTCCCAGCTAGTAGTTTACTACACTTGTCTCCAAATTCGTAATTTATTTTCCTTCCTCTTTGTATTATTGCTTTGGCCTTATAGCGTAGGATCTCTGTCAACTGCCTTCTCAGGTGGCTCAATTCTCTGCCTGTTTGAGGGGTATGTGTCTTTTTATGTTGTAGTTCTAATTCCTGGATCTCTGTTAGTAGATTTTTAACCTGCTGTTCTCGCTTCCTTTTTAGAATCGATCCATGTCTGATAAGGACCCCCCTGATCACCGCTTTGTGCGCTTCCCACACCATCCCTAGATTACTCCCGGGGGTAGCATTCATTTGGAAATATTCTGTGATTTCCCGAGCAACATCTTCTCTCACTTCCCTATTCTGCAAGAGGCTTTCATTTAGACGCCACCTTCTCTCCTGTGCAAGCCCTATGCCAGATAGTGAGATACGCAGGCTAACTGGGGCATGATCCGACCATGTAATACTACCAATGGACACCTCCTTCACAGAGTAGATCAGATAGTGAGGTATCATGAAGAGATCTATCCTGGAGTACACCTGGTGGGGATTGGAGAAAAAGGTGTAGTCCCTCTCTTCCCCATGTAACATCCTCCATGCATCCACCAGCTGGATTTCGTACAGTCTACGTAGGACCTCCCGTCTGACCCCCTTGAGGTATCTATCTTTGGATTCAGGGGGATATTAAAATCCCCCCCCAAAATCAATTTACCTGTTTACAATTAAAGAGAACTGCAGTCTACTCAAATAATTTGTAATAAAAACATATTTTCCATTCTGAAGCTTCCCTCCAAACACTTTGCATATTATTTTATATATACTGTGATTCTGTACTTTCCAAATATGCTGCAGAAATCTCCCTCTACTAAGGCCCCTTTCACACTGGGGCGGAAGATTTGCCGCGGGATTCGGCCCATAGCGGTGCAGTATTAACCCCCGCTAGCGTCCGATAAAGGGTTAATACCGCCCGCAATGCGCCTCTACAGAGGCGCATTGCGGGCGGTATTGCCGCGGTTTTAAATTGTTTTAAATGGGAAGGAGCGGTGAAGGAGCGGTATACACGCCACTCCTCTCACCGCTCCAAAGATGCTGCTGACAGGAGATTTTTTTCTCTCCCGCCAGCACATCGCCTCAGTGTGAAAGCCCTCCAGGAAAAAAAAACCTTCTCATTCACGTTTCTGATTGGAGCTCACTGGCAGAAAAAAACGTAAAACTCTCTTAAACTCGTCTAAACTTTGTACAAAAAAGGCTCTATATCAGGGGTGGGCAAACTTTTTGACTCGAGGGCCGCAATGGGTTCATATATTGGACCCGGGGGCCTGACCAAGAGTAAATGGACGGTGTGCATGTGTGAATTAATATAAATTAAATTTAAATTTGTAACATTAAATGTTTAGATTAATTTAAGGTAGAAACGCATAAAAAGAGTTATTTTACAAAACTTTTATGCAATGTATTTCTTTCATAAAATAGTACCTTCAATTTTAGTGGGAAGAGTGTTGTTGGTCTCCCTTTTACATGCAGTAACATGACCTACATGCACAGACATGACCTACATGCACAGACATGACCTACATGCACAATCACTGACCCCCATGCTAATATCTCATATTCTGTCAAGGTGGGGGGAGTGCCCCACCTTGACAGAATATGAGATATTAGCATGGGGGTCACCATTGCACAGAGTGGCAAGACATACTTTAGTATTGGCTTTGGATAACAGGGATTTAACATTTGCTGACATGGTTAATTAAATCACTGACCTACCTCAGCACTGTCAGCAGCCGGCTGGGGTGTGCGCAGGCCTGGATTTACTCCCTATGCCACCCCAAGGCCGGGTCCTTCAATGCCGCCCCCCCATCATCACATGCTGCCTGCCACCAGATGGGAATGTCACTTGCCATGCTGCCTGCCACCAGATGGGAATGTCACTTGCCACACTGCCTGCCACCAGATGGGGATGTCACTTGTCACACTGCCTGCTAGCAGAATGGGGATTGCCACAGTTACCTGGCTGCCACCCAAAAAGTACCAGTTTGTCACTAATTGCATGTAAAATTGTAAAATCAAGCCCCCCCCCCCCCCCCCCAGCATTGCAGAGTACTTGCAGCCAGGTACAACACTGTCAGCCTCTCCTCTCCCACGCAAGGAAACTAGCTGCAGGTGAATCGTAAAACAGAGGCACATGAGATGAGAGTGAGTTGTCTCCTCTGCCGCGCGCCGCTGCCCCTGCACACAGTGGCCTGCCCCGAGGCCTGGCCTTGTGGGAAATCCGGCCGTGGGTGTGCGGCGCCGCCGTGTCCAATGTGCCTGTCAGAGAGATGCATGCAGCCATTTGCCAGAGGATGTTTAGGAGCCGAGGAGGAGGAGAGCGAGGAGAGCGCCAAACCAAGCGCCGAGCAGGGAGCTCAGCAGGGATGTGGTATGGTGCGGCGGGCGGCATTGTAATTCCTGCCTTCTGAGCTTGCAGCGCCTATGATGTCACACATCCCACGGTCCCGGGATTGGAGCAGTGGGACGTCCATCATAGGCTCTGCAGGCTCCAGAAGGCGGGACCCGCAATGTCTCTCGGCCACACTCGGCGGAGCTCAGCGCTCGGCACTCGGCGGAGCTCGGTGGCTGTCATACACAGACTTGTTAGTCAGCGCTCAGGGGCCGGATTAAAAGGTCCGCCGGGCCGTAGTTTGCCCATTCTTGCTCTATATGAACGTTTTTTTACTCCAAAGAGAACAGACTTTTTTTAAACCCAGTGTGCATGGAGCCTCAAGTTTAGTAATGAGAAGGTTGCTCCCACTGAACCTCATGCTAACTCTTCTGGACTGACGTGTTGGCATTCTAGGACAAGAAGTGTGCTACCGGCAGGATTGCAGTGAAAAAAATAAAAAAGTGTGGAAAAAAAGGAAACGAATGTAGCCACCAAACTGCAAGATATGTTTGGGTTTAGATACTCTTTAAGCAATCCCTAATCTAATGCAAAATTATCCCTTTAACAGAATACAGTTCCCCAATAAGTGATGGTGAAAAACAAACAGCTCTGCTCTTAAATGACCCAGCACTGGTCAGCTGGAATAATCCATTGCAATATGTTTTTTGATACATTTTTAAAGCGCTGTGCGGAATTTTTTTATTTTTTTTATTTCGTTGAGCCCGTCCTGCACACTCTAATGTTTCATTTAAATGCAAGATAAGAAGGCAGAGTTAATTAAAAACAACTGACTTATCAGCAGAAGACTCCATGCCCAGCTTCACCCAACAGACAGACGACAGTCAATTACTTATTGTTGGGAGGTGATTATTGAAAAATAAAGCATATTAACACATTCCGCTAATTTTTTGTAAGACAAAGAAACTGCTTTCTGGATATGAATATAAATTGGAACACAAATAAAAAGCTCTGTGCAACAATGAAGAATTGCTAAAAGGATTCCGCAAGGCCAAAAATTTGTGTCAAGCCCAGACATGCAGTCTGTCAAGACTGGCACTGGCTTTGAAGAGCTCGTCATGCTGATGTTTTATTTTTTTTCAAGCAAGTTTCATCTGATCAAAATTTGACACTAATTTTAACATTTTGGAAAAGCAATATTCGGAATATTGTGGGGAAATCAATTTAGGCAAAATTTTTCAAGTACCGTATATACTTGAGTATAAGCCGAGTTTTTCAGCAATTTTTTTTGTGCTGAAAATACCATCCAACCCCCCCCCCCCGCTTTTACTCGAGGCACCTTATCTTACCAAACTTGGCACACATGTAGCCCCACTCTTTCTCTACAAGTGTGCAAAGTTTGCTGTCCTACGGCCGGGGAGCAACGATTTTTCAAAGTTGTGCACCCCTTCCATGTGTTAAACGGTAATTTCTCCGGTAACTTTAGGGACCTGGTACTGGCCAGCCGTAGGTCCCCTGGACCCGAAACTTGGCACACATGTAACCCCAGTTCTCCTCTACAAGTGTGCAAAGTTTTCTGCCGGGGAGCACCAATTTTTTAAAGCTGGTCACTCCTTCTATATACTCCCTGTAACGAGACCCTTGCTCGCTTCCGCTCTCCCGACACTCCGTTGCTACTGCTACTATTGAGTCAGCTTGCAGATTGCAACGTCTGATGGTTCGGTCATCCAAGGCTCCGGGATCCGAACTACAGCTATGTACCGTTCGGGATCCATTAGAACAAACACCAGGCAGGCTGTATGTAAGTTCAAACAGGAAGACCTTTATTGGAAGTACACAACACTCTTTTTTAACAGAATTTTGAAAATCCCGCCCCCAACAATCACTTTCCTATTGGTCAATTGTAAAGTACATCGGGGGTTATCCTCAAAAGAGATACTCCGACTTAACTGCTGTTCAGTCTGTGTGTAACTTTGGAAACGATCCTCAAAAGGCTTTTTCCAAAGTTACACAGAAGATCCGGCATGTGTAATTGAATTACACTGCCTAATTTTAGGATGCAGTACCGCATCCGCCGCTGGGGGCATTTCGAGTCGAAATGCCGTTGCTAGTATGCAAATTAGCACTTAAGGCGATCCACAAAGCTTTCTAGCTTCCTTTTTGCGCCGTAAGTGTTATTTTGCAAGTGTAAAATTAGGGCTCGTTTTACAAAGTGTAAAGTTAGTCACACCTTGTAAAGGCCCATTGCAGCGACGGCATTTGGTATGCTTTCCCGAGGGAGAACTCCACGTCAATTTGTAAAAAACAAAACCGGCATGGGTTCCCCCCCAGGAGCATACCAGGCCCTTAGGTCTGGTATGGGTTGTAAGGGGACCCCCCCTACGCCGAAAAATTGACGTAGGGGGTCCCCTACAATCCATACCAGACCCGTATCCAAAGCACGCTACCCGGCCAGCCAGGAAGGGAGTGGGGACGAGCGAGCGCCCCCCCCCCCTCCTGAGCCGTGCCAGGCCGCGTGCCCTCAACATGGGGGGGTTGGGTGCTCTGGGGCAGGGGGGCGCACTGCGGGCCCCCCCACCCCAGAGCACCCTGTCCCCATGTTGATGAGGACAGGACCTCTTCCCGACAACCCTTGCCATTGGTTGTCGGGGTATGCGGGCGGGGGCTTATCGGAATCTGGGAGTCCCCTTTAATAAGGGGGCCCCCAGATACCGGCCCCCCACCCTAAGTGAATGGATATGGGGTACATCGTACCCCTATCCATTCACCTGGAGGCAAAAAGTAAAAGTTAATAAACACACAACACAAGGCTTTTTAAAATATTTTATTATTCTGCTCCGGACGCCCCCCCTGTCTTCGTTATTAGCTCAATTACCAGGGGGGGCTTCTTCTTCCGCTCTCCGGGGGTCTTCTCCGCTCTCCGGGGGTCTTCCGCTCTCCGGGGGGGCTTCTCCGGACTCCGGGGGGGCTTCTCCGGACTCCGGGGGGCTTCTTCCATCTTCTCCCCTCTTCCGCTCTTGACTCGGCGAACCCCGGTTCTTCTGCAGCTCTCCGGTGCCTTCTTCTTCAGCGCTGGCTGCCTGCTATGTTTGTGTGTTAGCTCGATTTCAAACAGGCAGCCGGCGCGGTCTTCTGTGGCGTCAGGGTCTTCTGGTCTTCTGTTCTTCCGATGTTGCCTCGTCGCCTGTTGTCGCTGTAATGATGGAAGCGCGCCTTGCATCACATTTATATAGGCATCACCGTCCCATCATGCTCCGGTAGGTACCCACGTGGTGGGTGCCTACCCACGTGCACCCACCACGTGGGTACCTACCGGAGCATGATGGGACGGTGATGCCTATATAAATGTGATGCAAGGCGCGCTTCCATCATTACAGCGACAACAGGCGACGAGGCAACATCGGAAGAACAGAAGACCAGAAGACCCTGACGCCACAGAAGACCGCGCCGGCTGCCTGTTTGAAATCGAGCTAACACACAAACATAGCAGGCAGCCAGCGCTGAAGAAGAAGGCACCGGAGAGCTGCAGAAGAACCGGGGTTCGCCGAGTCAAGAGCGGAAGAGGGGAGAAGATGGAAGAAGACCCCCGGAGAGCGGAGAAGACCCCCGGAGAGCGGAAGAAGAAGCCCCCCCTGGTAATTGAGCTAATAACGAAGACAGGGGGGGCGTCCGGAGCAGAATAATAAAATATTTTAAAAAGCCTTGTGTTGTGTGTTTATTAACTTTTACTTTTTGCCTCCAGGTGAATGGATAGGGGTACGATGTACCCCATATCCATTCACTTAGGGTGGGGGGCCGGTATCTGGGGGCCCCCTTATTAAAGGGGACTCCCAGATTCCGATAAGCCTCCGCCCGCAGACCCCGACAACCAATGGCAAGGGTTGTCGGGAAGAGGTCCTGTCCTCATCAACATGGGGACAGGGTGCTCTGGGGTGGGGGGGCCCGCAGTGCGCCCCCCTGCCCCAGAGCACCCAACCCCCCCATGTTGAGGGCACGCGGCCTGGCACGGCTCAGGAGGGGGGGGGGGGCGCTCGCTCGTCCCCACTCCCTTCCTGGCCGGCCGGGTAGCGTGCTTTGGATACGGGTCTGGTATGGATTGTAGGGGGACCCCCTACGTCAATTTTTCGGCGTGGGGGGGTCTCCTTACAACCCATGCCAGACCTAAGGGCCTGGTATGCTCCTGGGGGGGGAACCCATGCCGTTTTTTTCTTTGAAAATGGGCATGGAGTTCTCCCTCAGGAATGCATGCCGCTGTCATTTTTTTTATCCCCGACGCAACTTTAAGCCGTCGCGATCCTCAAAACTCGGCGTAACGTAACTTCGCGCATGCGCAGTACGGCCGGCACGCATGCGCAGTACGGCCGGCGCGGGAGCGCGCCTCATTTAAATGGGACTCGCCCCATTTGAATAGGAACGCCTTGCGCCGGCGGAATTTTAGTTACACAGCCTGAAATTTCTAGATAAGTGCTTTGTGGATCAGGCACTTAGGTAGAAACTTTAAGGCAGTGTAACTTAAATTGGATTTTTTAAGTTACGTCAGGTTTTTGTGGATCTGGCCCATCGAGTTCTCCTTCAGGTCCTCTTAGGCATGCAAATGAGGACTTGAACATGAGTCAGCAGGGATTGGTCCGATAGCTTGATTAGAAGGACTGTTATGTGTAATGAGACAGAAGCCCCAGGGGGCAATCAATGTACACAATAGCCAGACACAGAACAATGGAGCCGTCTGGCCTTAAGACAGAGCAGAAGACCCCCCACTGTGTTAAGCCCCATACACACTATCAGTTTTCCTGCTGGTTTTCTCTTCAGGTTTACCAAAACCATGTAGTACAAGGACCTGCCTGATTGCATTCAAATTGAAACACTTAAGGTTTGACCTCATATTAGATGGTTTTGGTAAACCTAAAGAGAAAACCATCAGGAAAACTGATAGTGTGTATGGGGCTTAACAGAGTTTTTAAAGAGATACCCTTCAGCATTCCAAGGTCCATGACACTCCCATGTTAAACGTAAGTCTAGTCATGAACACAGTGAGGCATGGACACAGTGAGGCACAGTAAGGCATGGGCGCAGTGAGGTGTGGGCACAGTGAGGCATGGACACAGTGAGGCACAGTGAGGCATGCAGATGGACACCCTAGGCTTATACTCGAGTCAATACGTTTCCCAGTTTTTTGTGGTAAAATTAGGTGCCTCGGCTTATATTCGGGTCGGCTTATACTCGATTATATACGGTATTCTTCCATTCATTACCAATATGTAATTGCTGAACTGAGGCCAGCATGGGGTTCTATGGCACCCTGTGCAGGAAACTTAACCCCTGGACTGCAAGATCCTTTTTTATGTTTTGTTAGCACGTGCTGTCTTGATGGTTCATTCAGAATGACGCCGTTAAATGACACTGGGTTGGGTGAAAAGGCCAAAGTGGATCCCTCTACATGAGTTGTGAACTAATTTAACAGCATAGGTTGCAGGCCCTGTCCTAGTTGCATCCTCACCTCCTGTTGAAGCACCTTTTCTGCCTATCCCTCGGCCCAGTCCTGGGCATTTTCTTGCTGAGCTTAGCAACTTTGGGAAATGTCAAAGAGAACTAGCCACACGTGTTACAGTCTGACTGTACAAATTAAAGTCAAGGAACATACCGAGGCTGCATTGCACTCAAACAAATGTTTTCATACTATTGCTGACACCCACAACAGGCAAATAAAAGCTAAAAAAAAAAATTGAAAGAATAAAAACTATTTCAATAATGCCGTGCTGCCCAGCAACCGCATTCCTTCTTGTTTCTGATGTAGGTTAAAAAATAGAAATATGTGTGCTATGGGCTCTTGTAATACATTCATACCTTCCAACTGTATTTTATTTGAAGAATTGATCCTCTTAACTAAATTCTTCAATCCCTTGTTTTTTTTTGTTTGTTTTTTTTTATCAGTTTTTTAATGTACAGACATAAAATCATATATAATCTCCTGCACTTAATCCAAAAATTAAAAATTCCACCCCTAGCCGCTGGTGAAACAATTAAGCCCCGTACACACGATCAGTCCATCCGATGAGAATGGTCTGAAGGACCGTTCTCATCGGTTAACCGATGAAGCTGACTGATGGTCCGTCGCGCCCACACACCATCGGTTAAATTACCGATCGTGTCAGAACGCGGTGACGTAAAACACGACGACGTGCTGAAAAAAATTAAGTTCAATGATTCCAAGCATGCGTCGACTTGATTCTGAGCATGCGCGGGTTTTTAACATCGGTTAAATTTAAAGCAAGTTGGCTTTTTTTTAACCGATGGTTAAATAACCTATGGGGCCCACACGCGATCGGTTTTGACCGATGAAAACGGTCCATCAGACCGTTGTCCTCTGTTTAACCTATCGTGTACGAGGCCTAACATCCCCCTGGTGTTCTGAACTAACAAAAATATTACAAAATACTAGCGCTTATAATGGAATACATAAATAAACCACAACAATTATAAAATGTAAATTAAACATACAGATAAATGTGACCAATATATATTGCTGTAAAACAACTCAAAAATAGTGAGTCCAATATAAATTTCAGCGGCAATTGGTGCTCAAAATATAAAACAGTTAGGCCCCTTTCACACTGAGCAGCCCATAGCGTCGGCGGTAAAACTCTGCTATTTCTACCGCCAACGCTATGGGTGGAATTGCGGTGGAGGAGCAGTAAACACACCACTCCTTCACCGATCCAAAGATGCGGCTAGCAGGACTTTTTTTACCGTCCTGCTAGCGCAAAGCTCCTGGACTGGTGCCGATGTTTAAGGGCTTTTTGCAGGCGTTATTTTTTATCACTATAGCGCCTGCAAAACGCTCCAGTGTGAAAGGGGTCTATTCCAATGTGAGTATTTGTCCCTTATAGTGAAACATAAAGTTTGTATTCTGCAATATTTCCACGTCTGTGCTCAGTGGGGTAGATTCGGGTAGGGGCGCGCAAAACTGTGGCGGCTTAACAAACGACATTTACGTTACGCCTCCGCAAGTTTTACGGGCAAGTGCTTGATTCACAAAGCACTTGCCTGTAAAGTTGCTGCGGCGTAGCATAAAAGGGGACGGCGTAAGCGTGCATAATTCAAATGATCCCGTAGGGGGCGTGGATCATTTAAATTAGGCGCGTTCCCGCGCCGAACATACTGCGCATGCGTCGTCCCTAAAATTTCCCGACGTGCATTGCGGTAATTGACGTCGCAAGGACGTCATTGGTATCGACGTGAACGTAAATGGCGTCCAGCGCCATTCACGGACGACTTACGCAAACAACGTAAAATTTAAAAATCGCGACGCGAGAACGACGTCCATACTTACCATTGGCTGCGCCTCCTAATAGCAGGAGCAGCCTTACGACGAAACCGACTTCCGCAAACGACGTAAAAAACTACCGTCGGGCGCGCGTACGTTTGTGAATCGGCGTAAGTATGCATTTTGCATACTCTACGCTGACAACTACGGGAACGCCACCTATCGGACAGCGTCAGAATGCACCCTAAGATACGACGGCATAAGAGACTTATGCCAGTCGTATCTTAGGCTAAAGTCGGCGTATCTAGCTTTCTGAATACAGAAAGTAGATACGCCGGTGCAACTAAGCAATTACGCTGCGTATCTATGGATACGCAGGCGTAATTGCTTTCTGAATCTACCCCAATATTTCCCAGAAAAAGGCAAAAGGCTTACCGGATAGTTATGACTTATAAATAAGTGCGTCATAAAAGCCGTTCCATAAAGAGATCATGTGCAGTAGGACATCCACGGTCTCCCCTTTTCGTCGGGAATGAACCAGTCCACAAAACATGTTCTGTCTTCTCTCATGCACTTCCCCCCTCAGTGTAGCACCAATGCCAAAACAAAAACAACTCTATAGTGTAGTATGTACCAAAAGAAATTATTATGAAAAACATAATGATCTACTCACAAAGCATCAACCACAACAATATCTTAATGCTCAATGGATAGGTAGGAAGCTCACCAGATACTTATGTACTGTAGCACTAGTGTGCTACTAGTGTCAGAGCAGGCAAAACATATTGGGCTCATGGTTAATTTACGGGTCATGGAATCTGGGTCACAATTTATTTGAGTTCAGGCTGGATGACTCATGCAGGCAAGTCTCTGGCGCCTCCCCCTGGTTCTGGAAAGTTGGAGAATGTTCTGGAAACTGTAGGGCGGAGGCTAGGAGGGTTGTTCTGCATACTCAAGGGAGCTTGGCTAATCCACAGGCAGTGGGCCTGGCAGGGTGGTTGAGCCAACCCTTAAGTATGGATGAGTCGGGGAGAAGATGGAGATGGAGCACTGAGGAGTCTGTCGTGGCCTTTAGGGGCCCTCTAGGTCTAGGAGGGGCCCCACAGGCCAGAGGCTCTGGCTGGCTCAAGAAGGATCCCGTCTGCAGTATGGTGTGATTGGGACCACCACCTGGAAGCAGTGGGAGCAAAGAGAGGACAGTGAGTACATCAGCACACTTAGGGACACTACTAGGCTAAAGTCTGTCATATGTAGTCAGCTTTCTGGAGGGACAGCGGGTGAGTAGTGAAGCTGGGACCAGATCCACAGAGGGAGGGGATAAACTCCTGAAAGCAATTACCTGAAGTTTGTGCTACTTTCCAGAAGGGCCCAGGGTCTGTAATGGACCTTTGCCCTTTTTAATTGTACAGAGGGAAGCAGTTCAAGATTTTTGTACAGAGAAAGAGGAAGATTGTTCCCAAGTTTTTCTGTGTTCATAATCCGCTGGGCATCCCATAAATATCTTCATCCTATACAATCACATACTAGCTCATTGTGAAATACTTACCTTAGAACAAAGCCTTCCAGCAGCACCCGCACACCGCTGAGACGGCTGACATTTTCCCCGGAGTATCGTCCGGGATCGCAGGCTCCGGGGCTGTAAGAGGCGGGAGCCGCTATTAACGGCACAGGGCTCGGAAGGAACGGCACCCATGGCCGTTCCTTCAGAACACATGCGCCAGTGATGTCACTGGCTGCATGTAATGTAAATATCTCCTAAACATTGCACGTTTAGGAGATATTTTCACTAATTATAGGTAAGCCTTATTATATACTTACCAATAGGTAAATATCTACAGAGGAAGTTTACTTCCTTTTTAAGTCAAGTAAAAACCTGAAATCACCCCCAAAAAAAAAGTACACCCCTTACATTTTTGTAAATATCTTATTACATCTTTTCATGTGACAACACTGAAGAAATGACACTTTGCTACAATGTAAAGTAGTGAGTGTACAGCTTGTATAACAGTGTAAATTTGCTGTCCCCTCAAAATAACTCAACAAACAGCCATTAATGTCTAAACCACTGGCAAAAAAAGTGAGTACACCCCTAAGTGAAAATGTCTAAATTGGGCCCAATTAGCCATTTTCCCTCCTCGATGTCATGTGACTCGTTAGTGTTAGAAGGTCTCAGGTGTGAATGGGGAGCAGCTGTGTTAACTTTGGTGTTATCGCTCTCACTCTCTCATACTGGTCACTGGAAGTTCAACATGGCACCTCATGGCAAAGAACTCTCTGAGGATCTGAAATAAAGAATTGTTGACCACACTTTCACATGTACAAGTGGTTAGGACAAGGGTAGTGGTGGCCGGTCCACAAGGGGCGCCGCCCCCCCAGCCCACAGCACCGCCCCCCCAGCTCGCACCATCTTTGTGGCCGTGCAGTGTGCGGGATGTCAGACCAATAGGTTTCGACCAGCTCCGTCACCCCCTCACAGGCAAGTGACCACATGCCGAGGCCCCAATTGGCCAGTTTTATATTGTCCTAGGGGTGCAGAGCACTGCACCCTGAGCCCTCTCACCCTGCGATGCCAGCGAATTGGCATTGGCCTCCAGCTTCCCAGATATTTAGAACCCGGAAAGAAGACCGGGTGAAGACAGAAGATGCAGTGTCGGACAGTCCAGGGGTGCTCCGCCGTATGGTGAATGCGGACCTGGAGGGGGCGGGATGCGCCCCTCCACAAAAAAATCCTTCAGCACCAGCCACCACTGGACAAGGGACAACATCTTCTGGAGGAACTCCACATACAACACAACACACAAGTGGCTCAGTTGGGGAACTGCCTTAATGTTTGACTTTTCACATGACCCTGTTCCCCGCTTGGTCCCAGGCATTTGTGAGCATGCCTTCGGGAGGGCAGCATAGAGGAGGTACCACTCACCTTCCCATATATATATATATATATATATATATATATATATATATATATATATATATATATATATATATATATATATATATATATATGATTACGAGTCAGATTTAAAGAGAGACACTTGGAAAAGATAGGACAAAGGGATTTGGTCTGAACCACCAAATGAGCTATGTGGACCTA
The DNA here is from genome assembly GCF_905171775.1 of Rana temporaria. NCBI lineage: Eukaryota > Metazoa > Chordata > Amphibia > Anura > Ranidae > Rana > Rana temporaria. Next base: position 34,968,939 of record NC_053493.1, on the reverse strand, counting down.
CACCTCTAGACAGAAAGAAAACCAAATATTTCCCATGAATAAATTGTAAATGATCCATGCACGTAGACATGCTAACCAGGTTTTCTTATTCCAGTTTTCTTAATTCAGTCGTGTGCCAAAGAAAACTTGGCACCATGTGAGGCCTCATTAATGCACCCCCTCTGTACAATAATGTCCACATTTCCTGTTCTGCAGCTGGTCCACACAGTAATCTGTGCCATCCCCTATGCGAACGCTGTATAATTTGGGATCTAATTTGTTATATTTTCTTATACCGAAAGAGGTAAAAGGAAACATGTAAAGGTGTATATGTTGGGATACATTTATGACGGTGACACAAATCACGCTATAAATGCGGGCGGTTGAGGAACGGCAGTAAATGCGTAACCCCTGTGATGTGATGACTTTGGCTCTAACCATCATATTGTCAACAGTTAGACAGTACTTAGGGATTAATGGCAGGTAACTGGGGAACGTTGTCTGCTTTTAATACCAGTTCTGGATGACCGCACTAGACATAATAAGCGTTTAGCCAAGAGCTGGGAGGGGGTGTTCGGAGGATGTGTGTTCCTGAAAGTGTCTTCGGTTTGCTGCTTCATCATAGGAAAGTACAAGTCTGACTTATGAATTATTAAAACTGAGCCTCTTGAAATGCAGCCTTCCCACAGGTCAATATCTCAACTAAATAAGCGTGAAGCTATAGGCAAATGTTTCTGTATATAAACTCTTAAAGGAAAAATGCACCGTTGCTAAAAAGTTCACTTAACTTTTAATGGAACAAGTTATTTTGTAACATAAACCTAAACTCCTAAACAGCTAGATTCACAGATGAAATACCGTATTTATCTGCGTATATCGCACACTTTTTTGCCCTGAAAATCAGGGCAAAATCGTGGGTGCGCGATATACGCCGATACCCGCTTCCCGCACTGTGTTTGAATGCCTGCGCCGACATATACCGAGCGCAGTACACTCACGTACATTCGGCCAGGCTCGGCTTCACTCGTAGTCGCGCTCTGTGACGTTTATGCGTGAGAAGCCGAGCCTGGTCGAATATACCCGACTGTACTGCGCTCGGTATACATCGGCGGAGGCTTCAAACTGAGCGCGGGAAGCGGGGATTCGACATGAAGACAGCGCGGGAGAAGCCGGGAGGACACCACCGAGGTCGCAGGGATTTTTTTTATGTACACTGCTATTGCGTATAGCTGTGATGTTCACTGATATAAGCAAAAGTTAACTGTCATGAATGGCTTTCCATTCATGACAGCTTGCTTTCTGTTGACATGCTGTCATTGGTTACAGCTAATTAAATGGTACAGGGTCAGGCACCATGTGTTAGTTGTGGCCCAATCACAGCTTCACAACACTAAGCAAACAGTCATGAATGGAACAATTCATGACTGTTTACATTGCAATCATTAGATCGCTATGACAAGTGGCGTGATTCACCAGATACAGCGGTCACAGGATACGGGTACGCACCCCAGGAGGCACGTTAGTGCGCATGTGCCTGGCTGCATCGCCCTTTAGCAATATATGTACTGTTAATGGGCGGCAAGTGGTTAAAGTGTATCTAAGTCCAAAAACAAAAATGTATTATATTGTCCTTAGATGAGGTGCCTGCATTAGCTTTCTTTTTTTGAGTTTGTTTATCCCTTTATTTTCCTTCCATGCCTAGGAAGACGTCAGGTGTGACGAAACGCATAGGAATGGAATGAAGTGCTGACGCCATCGCATTGTTCCAGATAGTGCGGGGCGCTTCTGCATTAGCCAGCTGGCTGTTTTATCTGCAAAGTATGTTCTTTTAAGTGCAATTCTTTATTATTAAACTAAACAGTACGATATTACACCATGTGGAGCTTCTTTTTTCTTATACTGACTGCGGTTCCAATTGAGTAATGGCAAGATAAGGAATACAGTCCACACGTTATCTGAAGTGGTAGGAGAGCTTTGTGATCATCATCACCCTGCCCAGGGTATGTGGCCACATGTGCATTTGACCTCTCTTTGATCAGTATATGGCTTCTGGTAAAGGAGCATCCAGATTAAGGTGGTGGTGTTACACTTTTGAAAATCTTTTGGTGATTGGAAACTTGAGCCCAACTCCAAAAAAGACGAGAAGAAGAGAGAAGGATTACCATGTGATTGTGACTTTAGATAAGAAAATTGGGCATTTGGATAGCTTTTTTATTTTCCATACCATCGGGTAGTTAGGGAGGGATATGAGAAGAAGGTGTGGTTGGTGGTTGCCATTGCCAATATCCTGAAGTTGGGCTGTAAAATGAACTTGAATTGATGGCTAACATATTATTTCCCTGAGTTTAGAGATCATGGTATACAATGAGACACAATGCAAAAAAAATGAACATTGAATATTTGTTTTACATGTACTTTAAATGAATTTAGGGTTTACATCTACTTTATTTACCCACATTGGTCGTAGGAAAACTATTTTTCCGAAGAACCTCTTTAAAACAGAGAAGAATCGTCATGTGGCGAAGAGAGAAGGATTACCATGTGATTGTGACTTCAGACAAGAAAATTGGGCATTTGGATAGCTTTTTTATTTTTCATACCAGCGGGTAGTAAGGGAGTGATATGAGAAGAAGGTGTGGTTGGTGGTTACCAATATCCTGGAGTTGGGCTTTAAAATGAACTTGAATTAACACTGCTAACATATTTTTACCTTGAGTTTAGATGGTGAGACACGATGCTAAAATAAAAATAAAAATGTAATATTTGTTTTACATGTACTTTAAATTAATTTAGGGTTTACATCTTCTTTAATCACCCACATTGGCTGTAGGAAATGTGGCAAAGTCGCTTGGGTTAGTAGAAATAGTGAAACATGCAGCGCAGCAAAGTCACCAAAATAGCAATAAATATGGCTTTATTGCATCAAAAATAATAATACAAACAAAAAGGCCTACTCCAGCTTAGGAGGCTAACTAAACAGTAGTGTCCCTCACTACGGGTTACTGGAGCGGCTATTCCGGCCTCCAGTATAAACAAACAAAATAATAGTTCAATATAAACAATAAGTTCTGACAGACCTTGTTCCTCAGATACACAGACAGACTTCAGTCTGCCCATCCAGCACAGCCTGGATCTCACACTGAGCTCTCCCTCTCTCTAGACTCCATCAGGTGTAGGCTAATTAATAGGGAGAGAGAGGAGGTTTACCTGTTGGGCCAGGCTTAACCCTCTCTACGACAGGGAAAGCTGACCTTTCCAATCTCACACTGACATACCTGGAATCATGTACTCTGTCACAGAAACTATTTTCCAGAAGAACCTCTTTAAAACATAGAGAAGGACCATCATGTGGATGTGACTTTTGTTAAAGTGGAGTTTCCATCCCAAAATTTTTTTTTTTCATTATTGTGCTCATTAGACCTAAAAAAGTAAAAAAAAATATATATTTTTTTTACTCGTCTGGAAATGCCTCTTGCTATGCGGTCCCACGAAATCTGCCTTTGAATCCACCTAGGATTCTGACATCATCTCCCTCTAATGCTCCTGGGAAATGTGTGTCATCATTTCCCAGGATGCAGTGCGCTGTCCAATTATCAATCCCCATCCAAGACTTCCAGGAAGTAAGTGCTTGTAGGCTTCACAATACCCACAAGCAAAATGGCAACGGTGTAGACATAGTTTTATAAACTATCTTTTTTGAATATCTATGGGGATTGGCGGCGGATTGTAAAATAGTAAGTGACCGGATTTATTTTATAAAAACGCAGGATGAAAGGACATATATTTAAAAAATGCTAATTGTGGTTGGAACTCCGCTTTAAGTATATTGGGCATGTAGATACTTTTTTTTTTCCCATACCAGCAGTTACAGTAGTTAGAGGGGGTTTAGAGGAAGAGGTGGCTGTTGGTTGGCAATATCCTGGAGTTGGACTTAAAAATGAATTTGAATTAACACTGCTAACATAGTATTGTCCTCCAGTTTAGATATCATGGTATACAGTGAGGCACAATGCTAAAGGAAAAAAAAACGACTTTAAACTTAATTAATTTAGGGTTTACATCTACCTTAATTACCCACATTGGCCGTAGGAAAACTATTTTCCCGAAGAACCTCTTTAAAACATAGAGAAGAATCGTCATGTGACCGTGACTTCAGATAAGTAAATTGGGCATTTGGATAGCTTTTTTATTTTTCATACCAGCGGGTAGTAAGGGAGGGATATGAGAAGAAGGTGTGGTTGGTGGTTACCAATATCCTGGAGTTGGGCTTTAAAATGAACTTGAATTAACACTGCTAACATATTTTTACCTTGAGTTTAGATATCATGGTGAGACACAATGCTAAAATAAAAAAAATATGTAATATTTGTTTTACATGTACTTTAAATTAATTTAGGGTTTACATCTACCTTAATTACCCACATTGGCCGCAGGAAAACTATTTTCCTGAAGAACCTCTTTAAAACATAGAGAAGGATCGTCATGTGACCGTGCCTTCAGATTAGTAAATTGGGCATTTGGATAGCTTTTTTCTTTTTCATACCAGCGGGTAGTAAGGGAGGGATATGAGAAGAAGGTGTGGTTGGTAGTTGCCAATATCCTGGAGTTGGGCTTTAAAATGAATTTGAATTAACACTGCTAACATATTTGTACCTTGAGTTTAGATATCATGGTATTCAATGACACAAGATGCTAAAAATAATTTTTTTTATAAAAATTAAATATTTGTTTTACATGTACTTTAAATTTATTTAATTTAGGGTCTACTTTAATTACCCACATTGGCCATAGGAAAACGATTTTCCTGAAGAAACTCTTTAAAACATAAAGAAGATTTGTCATGTGACCGGGACTTCAGATAAGTAAATTGGGCATTTGGATAGTTTTATTTTTTTTAAACCAGCGGTTAGTTAAAGGGGGATGAGAGGAAGAGGTGGCTGTTGGTTGGCAATATCCTGGAGTTGGGCTTTAAAATGAACTTGAATTAACACTGCTAACATATTTTTTGAGTTTAGATTACGGCCCAGATTCACAAAGGACTTACGACGGCGCCTCACTATTGCCAAGATACGACTGACGTAAGTCTCTTACGTCGTCGTATCTTGGGTGCATATTTACGCTGGCTGGGGCGCTTCCGTAGATTTACACATAGAATATGCAAATGAGGTAGATACGCCGATTCACGAACGTACTTGCGCCCCCTACGCCGTTTACGTTAGGCTTATGCCCGGCGTAAAGTTACCCCTGCTATATGAGGCGCAGCCAATGCAAAGTATAGACGTCGGAACAGCCGTCTAATTTTACGTTGTTTACGTAAGTCGTACGTGAATAGGGCTATGCGTAACTTGCGTTCACGTCGTAGGCAGTGTTCGACGTATCTTAGGCATTCTATCCGACGCATGCGCACTGGGATACGTCCACGGACGGCGCATGCGCCGTTCGTTCGGCCCCTCATTTGCATGGGGTCACGGATCATTTTAATACAACACGCCCACCTCTTCCAAATTTGAATTACGCAGGCTTACGCCGGCCAATTTACGCTACGCCGCCTCAACTTACGGAGCAAGTGCTTTGTGAATACTGCACTTGCCTGTCTAAGTTGCGGCGGCGTATCGTAAATAGGATACGCTACGCCCGCACAAAGATACGCCCAGATACGTGAATCTGGCCCATCATGTTATACAATAAGACGCGATGCTAAAAAAAATAAAATAATAATATTTTCTTTACATGTACTTTAAATTTATTTAATTTAGGGTTTACTACTTTAATCACCCACATTGGCTTTAAGAAACAATTTTCCAGAAGAACCTCTTTAAAACATAGATAAGTTAATTGGGCATTTGGATACTTTTTTTTTTTATACCAGCAGTTATTTCCCGGTAGGCCAGTCCAGCCCTGTTAGTTAGAGGCGGGTGAGAGGAAGAGGTGGCTGTTGGTTGGCAATATCTTGGAGTTGGACTTAAAAATGTACTTGAATTAACACTGCTAACATATTATTGTCCGCCAGTTTAGATATCATGGTATACAGCGAGGCACAATGCTAAAGAAGAAAAAAAAAGTACTTTAAATGTAATTAATTTAGGGTTTACATCTACTTTAATTACCCACATTGGCCGTAGGAAAAAAAATTCCCCGAAGAATAACTTTAAAACATAACGCTTTTTCTTTAATTATCCTGCAGTATAAAATATCTGTTGCAACGCGCCATTTAATTTTTTTTTTTTTTTAGCTAATGGATTGAGTCATTTATATACCACATAAAATATTATTTTACTTTCCTCCAGCTCTCAGATAACCTAGAATGACTTTTAAAAAAAACTATAACACAGCCAGCGCATTTAAAAGAATGTTATTAAGCCATTATTGTAGGAACTATGTAAACAGAAGTAGACTTGTGATCTATGGGCCAACAAGCTTGGGACAACCTCTCTAAAGTGGTCTGTTTCCTTTCACATTTCTCCTTTAAAACTAAAAGGCACGGCAAGAAACTGGATATTTATAGTCATAATGCATTCCGCTAAAAGGTTCTACCTAAGGTTTAACTCGCCGAGGGACCTTGGATATTTGCAATGGGTTATTTCATGAGACCTTACTAAGTAATTCTTTATTGGTTTTCACTTAGAGTATTCTCCAGTTAAGAGTAAAACACATTCTGTTGGATTTTAACGGCCTTGTTCCTTTATTATAAATGCAAACATGATTTATGTACTGCATTAGCTTCCCTCTAATCCTACCGTATTGTCACTATGCATTAAAACCTCAGCGTAATTGTTTGCGCAGCTGAAAAATGTCAGAGAGATAAAGACGGTCTGCCTTTAGCAAAAAACTATTCCAGACTGCAGACCTGCCCTTTCCTGCTGAGGAGCGACCAAATCTACCCGGAGATCAGCTCATTCCAATAATATATATTATATAAAACAGTGGCTTTTGCTCAAATTATTTTTTGGGGGGGGAGCAAACAAACTGAAAAAAAAACAACAATTGCAGCCACTGTGCCCTTCAAACGCAGCTACTGTGCCATCAAACACAGCCACTGTGCCCATAAATTGCCGCCACTGTGCCATCAAACGCAGCCACTGTACCCATAATTTGACGCCACTGTGCCATCAAACGCAACCACTGTACCCATCAATTGCTGACACTGCCCATCAATTACCTCCAGTGTGCCCCATCAAATACTGACAGTGTGCCCATCAATTGCTGCTTCTGTGCCCCATCAGATGCTGCCAGTGTGACCATCAATTGCCGCCAGTGTGCCCCATCAAATGCTGCCAGTGTGTCCATCAATTGCTGCTACTGTGCCCCATCAGATGCTGCCAGTGTGACCATCAATTGCCGCCAGTGTGCCCCATCCAATGCTGCCAGTGTGTCCATCAATTGCCGCCAGTGTGCCCCATCAAATGCTGCCAGTGTGTCCATCAATTGCCGCTACTGCTAGTGGAATAGAGTCTGGAGGATAAGAATAGCTAATTTATATAACAAATTAAGACTAATGCAGCATTATATAAAAATATTCTAGCACTATAACTGTTAGTGAGATAGATCCAACCCATTCAGCCATGTCTTCTCTTGAAATCAGTCAGCCAGGAGACACGGGACTGAGCTCCTTATAGACATGCAATCATCTTCTTGACCATAATCAGCAAATGTATGAACAGGCTCTTGCTGTGATTGTAATCCCTGACTGTCCACACCAACAGCAGGTGATTAACGTGATAAATATATAACATTATGCTAGAGAAATGCAGGAAACTCTTAAGCCCTGTACACACGATCGGATATCTGATGGAATCTAATCCGATGGATTTTTTCGTCGGATATCCGATGAAGCTGACTTTCATCAGTCTTGCCTACACACCATGGGTGAAAAATCTGACCGTGTCCAACGTGGTGACGTAAAACTCTACGACGTGCTGAGAAAAATGAAGTTCAATGCTTCCGAGCATGCGTCGACTTGATTCTGAGCATTAGTGGATTCTTGACCGATGGACTTTCACACAGACGATCGTTTTTTTCTATCGTTTTTTTATCCATAGGAAAATTTTAAAACATGTTCTATTTTTTTTCACCGATGGAAAACAAACCGATGGGGACCAGACACGATCGGTTTGTCCAATGAAAACAGTCCATCGGTCTGTTTAGACAAACCAATCGTGTGTACAGGGCTTAAGAGTTTCTAATAAATAGTATCCACTAAAAAGTCCATAAAATCGTCCATAAAATATCCGTAATTTCTTAATTTTAAATTTAATAACAATAGAGGCAGCATCCCATAGAACGAAGCAGATACTCTGTGGACAAAAAAAGGGGAAACACAAGGGGGCTAAGTGCAGTATTAAGATCAGCTTGGTTTATTAAAAAGGGCAACAACCAACTAAAAGGTGTGTATAAATAGACAGGCATATCTGGTAATCCATGTAGAGCAGGGGTGTCAAACTGGTGGCCCTCCAGCTGTTCCGAAACTACAAGTCCCATCATGCCCCTGCCTGTTAGAGTCATGCTTGTAACTGTTAGCCTTGCAATGCCTCATGGGACTTGTAGTTTTGCAACAGCTGGAGGGCCTCCAGTTTGACACCCCTGATGTAGAGGATCTCCCCTAGAAGTCCTGGTGTAATGCAGCTCTCATGCTTGCACAGTCTGCTTGACAGATGACACAAAGTGGTGTCCTGAAAGCCACGGTAACCAGAGAAGAATGTAGATGGCGCCAGACCGGAAGTGATGTCAATGGGAGGCTGTATCGATGTGGAAATGGGCAGTAACGCGTTTCAAAGCTTCTGCTTTTTCCTCAGATCTGTTTCCCTAGGTCAGTGGTTCTCAACCTGGGGGTCGGGACCCCCTCGGGGGTCGAATGATGATTTGCCAGGGGTCATCAAATCCTGGGCTGTTCCTGAAGCCCACACTGCTCACCCATCCTTTTCTGGGCCGCCCAGCTGGTTCCTGGAGTCCGCGGCAGCCCACTCTCTGCAGTCGCCCATTCAGTTTGCGGCATGGCTGGGGGGCAGAGACTAGAGGTCAGCTAACTGGTGAGGAATGTGAAGTGGGAGGGGCTGAAGGAGACCCTATCTCCTGATTTCAGCATAGGTGTCACTGCTGTGAGACATCACAAAGCCAGAGACACTTAGGTAGATTCACAAAGAGTTAGGCCGGCTTATCAGTAGATAAACCGACCTAACTCTGAATCTACGCCGGCGTTTGTTTAAGTGTATTCTCAAACAGAGATACACTTAAACAAAGCTAAGATAGGCCGGCTTGCGCCGTTCTATCTTAGCTTGCAATGTTTCTGTTGTCCGCTAGATGGCGCTTCCATTGCGACCGGCGTAGATTATGTAAATGAGGGGATACGCCGATTCACGAACGTACGCCAGGCCTACACCGTCGCATTACGTCGTTTACGTAAGGGATAGGCTGCCTAAAGTTATTCTACCTATGAGGTGGAATAACAATGTTAAGTATGGCCGTCGTTCCGCCGCGAGGTTCGAATTTTTTATGTTGTTTGCGCAAGTCGTCCGCGAATCGGGATTTACGTAGTTTACGTACAAATCGAAATCAATAGGCCCGTACGGCCTACTTAGCCGCAATGCGCACTGGGAAATGTAGTCGCCCGGCGCATGCGCAGTGTCAAAAAACGTCAAAAAACGTGAGGTCAAGCCTCATTTCCATACAACACGCCCCCCTCCAAGTCATTTGAATTAGGCACCCTTACGCCCACTCGTTTTAGGCTACGCCGCCGAAAATTAGCAGGTAAGTGGTTTGAGAAACACTACTAGCCTAACTAATTTACGGCGGTGTAGCCTAAAAAGGCTAGGCTAGGCCACCCTAAAGTTACGCGCCCCTACGTGAATCTACCTAACAGTGAAGCCGGAGACACAGATGGCCTTGACCAAGAGCACCTAAGTTGGCTGATCAGAACTCCCCCCAGCATTGCCACTCATCCCATTCCCCCCACCGGCACTGCCACTCATCCCATTCCTCCCACCAAGGAGTAATAGAGGAGGAGGAACAAAAGAAAAAGTGATAGAAAGAACAAGAAAGACAGCTAGAGAGAGGGATGGGGAAAAAAACAAGAAATTAGGATAGAGAGAGAAAAAAGGGAAAGAAAAGAGGAGAAAGAGTGGCACATCCTAAAATGTACCATAAAGGGGTTTTAATATTGTGGAAGGGAGTGGAAGGGACTCAGGGAGCACTAAATATCTGTGGGTTAGGGGCGCATATTACTTGTCTTGCCTTGGGTGCTAAAAATCCACGCTATGAATATAATTTTACTGTTAAGCCCTGTACACACGATCAGTTTGTCTGATGAAAACAGACACATGGACAGTTTTCATCGCACAAACCGATCGTGTGTGGGCCCCATCTGTTTGTTTTCCATCGGTGAAAAAAAATAGAACATGTTTTAAAATTCTCCTATGGATAAAAAAGCGATAGAAAATAACGATCGTCTGTGTGGAAGTCCATCGGTCAAAAATCCATACATGCTCAGAATCAAGTCGACGCATGCTCGGAAGCATTGAACTTAATTTTTCTCAGCATGTCGTTGTGTTTTACGTCACCGCGTTGGACACGGTCGGATTTTTGACTGATGGTGTGTAGGCAAGACTAATGAAAGTCAGCTTCATCGGATATCCGATGAAAAAATCCATCGGATTAGATTCCATCAGATATCCGATCGTGTGTACAGGGCTTTAGGGGTCCCCACAACTTGGAACATTTTATTAAGGGGTCACGGCACTATGAAGGTTGAGAACCACTGCCCTAGGTGAATAGATTAGGTCATCTGTTGTTACTGATCCATTTACACCAGTGGTTCTCAACCCTTTCCTCAAGTACCCCCAACAGGCCATGGTTACAGGTTTTCCTTTATCTTGCAGAGGTACCGTATATACCGTATTTATCGGCGTATATCGTGCACTTTTTTGCCCTGAAAATCAGGGCAAAATCGTGGGTGTGCGATATACGCCGATACCCGCTTTCCCGCGCCGAGTTTTGAATACTGCGCCGACATATACCGAGCGTAGTACACTCGGGTATAGTCAGCCAGTCTCGGCTTCTTCCGCGGTCACGTCCTGGACGTGCAGGACGTGAGCGCGACAGTTGCCGAGCCTGCCCGAGTGTACTGCGCTCGGTATATGCTGGCGCAGTATTCAAAACTGCAGAAGGATGCCGGACCTGCCGAAGAGGACACCCGAAGCCGCAGAAGGACACCGGACCTGACGAGGCCGCCGATCGACGCCGCGCAAGACACCAAAACTGTAAGTACAAAAATAACTTTTTTTCCACAGGATTGGGGGTCACTTTAGGGGTGCGCGGTATACGCGGGAGCGCGTTATACCGCGATAAATACGGTACTCGAGTATAAACCAAGTTTTTCAGCCCATTTTTTTGTGCTGAAAATGCCCCCCTCGGCCTATACTCGAGTCACCTTTTTGCGCCTGATCTCCCGGACTTTGGGGACCCTGTATTGGCTGGCCAGAGGTCCCCTGGACCCCAAACTTGGCACACATGTAGCCCCACTCTTCCTCTACAAAGGGGGACCTACGGCCAGGGAGCACCGATTTTTCAAAGTCGGGCACCCCTTCCATAGACTCCCATGTTAAATTGTAATTTCTCCAGTAACTTTATGGACCCGGTACTGGCCAGCTGTAGGCATGCATGAGGCACAGTGAGGCATGCAGATGGACACCCTAGGCTTATACTCAAGTCAATACGTTTTCCCAGTTTTCTGTGGTAAAATTAGGTGCCTCGGCTTATATTCGGGTCGGCTTATACTCGAGTATATACGGGACTTTAAATCAGAGTCAAGGCTTAGTATTTTGGACAGCTATTTTATCCAAGATAAATTCCCAAAACATGGCCTGTTGGGGGTACTTGAGGACAGGGTTAAGAACCACTGATTTGCACTATGAAAACCAGAATTCTGAAAAACATCTCCCACTAGCAAGGGAGCAACTCTACAGCAAAAGGTAAGTTGTCCAGCAATCCTGGTGTTGTTGAGTTGTCACCAGTGACAGGAATGCTCATGTGACACCAGCCTGATTGCACAGCAATTTGCAGACTAAGGCCTCGTACACACGACAGAACATGTCTGCTGAAACTGGTCCGTGGACCAGTTTCCGCGGACATGTTCGGTCGTGTGTAAGGCCGACCGGACCGGATTCCCGGCCTAGCGGACAGGTTTCCAGCGGACCAATGTTTCTTAGCATGCTAAGAAACATGTCCGCTGGAACCATGTCCGTCGGACATGTCCGATGGTCAGTATGACTCATCGGACATGTCCGCTCGGCCGAAATCCCTCACATGCGTTGAAGTGATTCGACGCATGCGTGGAAGCATTGAACTTCCGGGGTCGCGTACGTTGCCGCGTCATCGTCGCCGCCACGTCTGTGCAACGTCGCTGCCACGTCACCGCGTATCCTGTCCGCGGGGAATTTGGTCTGATGGTGTGTACAGCCATCAGACCAAATGGTCCCAGCAGACATGTCCGATGAAAACGGTCCGCGGACCGTTTTCATCAGACATGTTGGGTCGTCTGTACGAGGCCTTAGAGAAGCAGATGCAGAAGCAGAAGATGTTTAAATATCCTCCAGGCAAAACAAACTGTTACCAGCTTAGATTCTATGGGTATAGTTAATATTGCAACTGAGCCTGACGGCGTAGAATTTTTCACAATAAGAGGCTTGCTATACGGCAGAGTAAGAGTATAATGGTTCTTACCGGCTTTGCTTTAACCCCCATCTCACAGCAGGTCCTCTTTCCTCTTGCACGAAGATGGCACAGAGAAGGAAAAAATAATATTCACAGTCCATACCTGCCTAGATAGAACCTGAATTTGAAAGTAATTAGAACATGAATAATTACGGTGATGGGCATAAAATTCGCATGCATATTTTATGAAACGGTAAGATTTTTCATAGAGCCTGCTCCTAATCCACCTTTGAAGTTCCAGAGTCAGCAATATGGCCTATAAGTTTAAAGAAATTTAGAAAGAATTGGAAAGTTAAAAGGTGTGTTTGATGTTGTTCTTTCTGTTACATTACAAGGGCATTTGTAACTGCGGAAAGAGGCAGAACATAAAATCCGGACAGAATTCCTAATATCTTAATGCTAAGTAGAACTAATGATTTAGTAGGGGACTTCACTGACTCTTATTACCTTGAGCAAGGTTCTTTAACTGGGGATAATGTACTCAATTAAATTATACAAAATAAATATTAATCTTTATATATATGTGTGTGTGTATATATACAGTATGGCCCAGATTCTCAAAGAAGCGCCTATCTTTAGGCGGGCGTAGCGCATCTCAGATACACTACGCCGCCGTAACTTAGAGCGGCAGGTCCCGAAACAACTTGCGCTCTAAGTTACGGCGGCGTAGTGTATCTGACACGGCGTAAGCCCGCCTAATTCAAACTAGGCTGGTAGGGGGCGTGTTGTATGTAAATGTTTCGTGACCCCACGTAAATGACGCTCTTATCGAACGGCGCATTCGCGCGCATGCTCAGTATCACGTCGAATTTTCAAAGTAAATTACGCCCGCTCAATGCTTAGACGACGTGAACGTAACCTACGCCCAGCCCCATTAACGGACGACTTACGCAAACGACGTAAAATACGACGCTGTTCGAGTCACCCGATATAGGGGGCTCGTGATAGGCCTCCGTTATGTAGTGCCTTAGACAGTATGTATTGATATGTACCTTCCTATAATGTAGACACCTGATAATTATATATGTTGTATCCTTCTGTTGAAATACAATAAAGATATATTTACCCCTAAAATACAAGTGATAGAAGAATTGAGAAATGGCGGATTCAGGGTTAACTGCCGTGGAAACAGTCCTGCTCCCAATGATAAATCTCTTCACCACTCTAGCCAGAGTGGGCACAGTGCATCTGGATAGGCCTCTCTCACCGGCCTAGCAGCCAGAGTGTCACTCGGAACTTTAGGTTAACCACATGCTTACTGGGCACATAAACCCCCTTCGTGCCCAGGCGAAATTTCAGCTTCCGGCACTGCGTTGCTTTAACTGACATTTGCGCGGTCGTGCGACGTGGCTCCCAAACAAAATTGACGTCCTTTTTTCCCCACAAATAGAGCTTTATTTTGGTGGTATTTGATTACCTCTGCGGTTTTTATTTTTTGCGCTATAAACAAAAAAAGCGACAACTTAAAAAAAAGATATATTTTTTGTACTTGCTATAATAAATATCCCAATTTTTTTAAAAAACATTTTTTTTTTCTCAGTTAAGGCCGATACGTATTTTTCGACGTATTTTTGTAAAAAAAAAAAAAAACGCAATAAGCGACTGGTTTGCGCAAAAGTTATAGCGCCTACAAAATGGGGAACAGAATTATGATTTTTTTTTATTATTTTTTTTTTTACTAGTAATGGCGGCGATCTGCGATTTTTATTGGGGCTGCGATATTGCGGCGGACATATCGGACACTTTTGACACAAATTTGGGACCATTCACATTTATACAGCGATCAGTGCTATAAAAATGCACTAATTACTGTATAAATGTGACTGGCAGGGAAGGGGTTAACACTAGGGGGGTGAGGAAGGGGTTAAATGTGTATCCTGGGTGTGTTCTAACTGTGTGGGGGGAGGGGGTGACTGGGGGAGGTGATCGATGCTGTGTCCCTATGTACAAGGGACACAGATCGGTCTCCTCTCCTCTGACAGCACGTGGAGCTCTGTGTTTACACACAGAGCTCCACGTCCCTGCTGTGTTCCCGACGATCGCGTGTACCCAGCGGACATCGCGGCCGCCAGGTACACGCATCAGCTTCCCAGCGATGCGCCGGGACAGTGTTTACCCGCTGCGCGCCCCCCAGAGGCACGCGCGGGTAATGCACTTTAAAAGACGTCCAGTTGGCACTTGAGAGCCACGCTGTTGACGTCTTTTGTCAATAGCGCGGGTCTCAAGTGGTTAAAGTCTCTGCCACAGACCCTCCCAAAGGTGGAGATTTCTTCGGTCCAAAATCCCTCTCATCTGGATTCAGCACCCGGATCTCCTTCAAATAGCTTCAATTGCAGCAATAACTGACAGGCGACCATCATCCAGCCTCTCAGGTAGGAAGTGTCCTTTGATGAGCGAGTAGGCCTCTCCTGCGACACCAGCCTCGAGCTCGGTGTCCCTCAGACAGGTTCCTCATCGACCGGCTTCCTCCACTTTGGAAGGACAGCACAGGACCACTTGTAGGTTCGTAGACTCACTCTGCTTACTGAGCCTACTAGGTAGATTAATGCTCCGGACCAACGTGGTCCCGAAGCCAGGAACACAGCAACATACACACACACCCCGGCCAGGAGGGCCACACACGGGGTGGTGGGACGACTGCCCAGGTGGAAGGCGTGGGGTGACGACGACCCGCACCAATGGCGTCTTCCCCTTAAATACCCCTCTCCAGCATGCACAGCAAGGCGATCAACCCTCCTGATTGGCTGCCGAGGAGAAGTATTCACACGACCCTGAATCTACTGCTGCCCCCTACCGCCTGGGGGTGACTGAAGTCCCCAGACAGGAGGATAGGCACACAGCACAGCCAGGGCTGGAACAGAGGCCTTAAATTTAACCAAATTAACATGGTCAGAGTTAGTTAACTCTCTGACCTTCCTTCTAAATTTACAATAGCACCTGCTATAAAAATAGCCAGGCGCTACATGTGTATTAGGTTAGCCGGTGCACCACTACACCGGGGACATAAAGGGGATTCCCTGCGTTTCCACTTAAAGTGGAGGTTCACCCGAAAACTTAATTTTTAACATTAGATTGATGCTCATTTTGTCAAGGGGAATCAGGTAGTTTTTTTAAAATCGAAGCAGTACTTACCGTTTTAGAGAGCGATCTTCTCCGCCGCTTCCGGGTATGGGCTGCGGGACTGGGCGTTCCTATTTGATTGACAGGCTTCCAACGGTCGCATACATCGCGTCACGATTTTCCGAAAGTAGCCGAACGTCAGTGTGCAGGCGCCGTATAGAGCCGCACCGACGTTCGGCTTCTTTCAGCTACTCGTGACGCGATGTATGCGACCGTCGGAAACCTGTCAATCAAATAGGAACGCCCAGTCCCGAAGACCATACCCGGAAGCGGTGGAGAAGATCGCTCTCTAAAACGGTAAGTACGGCTTCGATTTTAAAAAAACACCCGATTCCCCTTGACAAAATGAGCCTCAATCTAATGTTAAAAAAATAAATTCGGGTGAACTCCCGCTTTAAATAGTTTTCCTGGAGTATAGTATGATCTATGTGTAATAAAAAGATCATACTGAAGCTTCAATAAAAAGATTTTAATTTCCCTATTATACAAAGCATGCGAGCTGGGCTAGCACCAGACTAGTGTGTGTGGGAATTAAATGGGTTGTAAAGGTTCGTATTTTTTTTTCTAAATGGGTTCCTTTAAGCTAGTGCATTGTTGGTTCACTTACCTTTTCCTTCCATTTCCCTTCTAAATGTTTTTTTTTCTTTGTCTGAATTTATCTCTTCCTGTTTCTCCTCGGTAAGCTTTTCACCAACATCTGAGCCATTCTGGCTGGGAGTTAGTCAACCAGAACAGCTTACTGAGGAGGAACAGGAAGTGAGAAATTCAGATGTAGCACTACCCCCGAAGGAGCCGCTGGTTAGATTTGGGATCGGCGTAATTATGTTACCTCTACGATGTGTCTAGGGATGATGATGGTGGTGTAAAGCAATGACGGAATGTCCAGATAGTAGGGTGACGTTTTCAATGCTTTATTACTGGTCCAACACGACCAACAATCCAACTGAGGTAGATAGAAGTAGGTTGGTGAAAGAAGAACATGCAGATTCAGGCCTATGGATAGATTGAAGCAATCCTGCTTCTAGTAGCGGCTTTCACTTCGTCGCCACTTCAGTGGGCATAGTGCCCCCGGGCAGGTCTCTCTCACAGGCCTGGCAGCCGGAGCGTCACTAGAACTTCTGGGAAGGAACAAGATTTAGTGATGAGACCTCTGCCACAGGCCTAGTACTTGAAAGCATGGATAGTAGAGCGAATCCTCCCAGTAACACAATCTTGCCTGAATCTTCCCCAGGTAGACTGCTTGGGGTCAACGACTGACAGTTTGCATCATACAACCTGTCAATGTACGGTCACCCAGATCCCCAATGGATTGTCTAAGCCCTATTGGATCACCTGCCTCCGGGTTCACCTCAGACCGACTCCCCACCGAACAGCACAACTCGCTTGGGATCTTCTTAATAAAGTTGGGGGACCTAGTAAGTCACTGGGGCCCCTGTGGCAGCATCAGTTGCTCCGGGCCATGAGGGCCCAGAGTCAGGAACTCCGCGCAGCACGTGCGCTCCGGTAGGCCATATCGCCCGGGGCCCGTGATGTGCGCACACCCTAAAGGTGGGTGCCGCACCTGAAATCAGGAACCCGCGAAGAACCCCACCAAAAGGCGTCTGCCACAGAAATACCCTCCCCCAGCATGCCCCGCGAGGGAAACACTCCTCTAATTGGCTGCTGGAGGAAAGCGGCTCCGCCCGGACCCCTCTGGCGCCACCTGCCATCCAGAGATGGAACTATACCTCTGGAGCACAGAATGACCCACAGGACAGTCCAGGACCGACAGAAACCCAATTTAGTAAACAGCACGGATGAGAGCAAGGTAACTCTCTCGTCCCCCAACTAAATTTGACATAGCACCTGGACTGAAAAGTACACAGGCGCTACACAGACAAAGAAAAAAAACATTTAGAAGGGAAATCAAAGGAAAAGGTAAGTGAACCAACAATGCACTAGCTTAAAGGAACCTTTTTAGAAAATAAAAAGCTAACCTTTACAACCCATTTAACCATAGACTCACTCATCTGGAGCGGCTTTCTTGTTTTATTGGAAAGATCTTGGGGACTTTGTACTCCAGCTACCCCTCTGGTGCCTAGTTATAGTCAGCTGTGGGTCTGGTAAAGGGGATGCTGGCTGGTGTCCTGAAGAGCTCTGTCCAGATATTTGTCCACTAAAGAGAAGGGACTTTGCTCTTCTGGCTAAGGCCTTGTACACACGGGCAAACATGTACGATGAAAACGGTCCGCCGGACCGTTTTCAGCGTACATGTCTGCCCGGAGATTTCTGTATGATGGCTGTACTCACCATCATACAGAAATCCGCGCGTACTCGATACGCGGCGACGAGGCCGTGCCGTCGCCGCAACGATGACGCGGCGACGTGCGCGGCCCTGCCAGTTAAATGCTTCCACGCATGCGTCGAAGTCATTCGACGAATGCGAGGCATGGCGGCCGCTCGGACATGTACGGTAGGTCTGTACAGACGACCGAACATGTCCGAGCGGACAGGATTCCAGTGGGCTGTTTCTAAACAAGTTTGGAAATATTTGCCCGCTGGAAAAAGGCCCGGCGGGCAAATGTATGCTGGAATCCTGTCCGCTCGGCTGTACAGACGACCGAACATGTCTGCTGAAACTGGTCCTTTTTCAGCAGACATGTTCGGTCGTCTGTACGGGGCCTTACACAAGCCGGCGTATTTTACGTTGGACGTGTGTCTAGGTAGGCGTAGGTTACGTTCACGCCGTACGCAGTGATCCGGCGTAGTTTAGGCAGTTGTTCCGACGTGGTTGTGAGCAGGCGCAGGGGGATGCGTCCACGTCACGGCGCATCATATCTGGCGCTCGGCCCATCATTTGCATGGGGCCACGCCTCATTTGCATGGGTCACATCCACTTCCACCTACGCCGGCGTACGCCTTCGAATCCCACGCCACGCTGGGGCAGCGTTGGGAGCACTGGCTTGCTGAATGCATTGCTTGCCTCTCTGCGCTGCGTTGGCGTAGCGTACATTGGTTACTCTACGACGGCGTAATGTGCGCCTTGCTCTCTGTGAATCTGGGCCTATATTATCAAAAGTATTGGGACGCCTGCCTTGACACGCACATGAACTTTAATGGCATTCAGGGCTGGTGCAAGGATTTTGGACGCCCTAGGCAAAAACTTAATTTTTCCTCCCCCCTTGGCTCCACCACTGACTTCACCCCCTTTTTCCTGCCCATGTAAACCCTGCCTTTTTAATGAGGCACCCATTAAATGCAGCCCACCAGAACCCATCAAATGGAGCCTAACCAGCGCCCATCAAATGCAGCCTCACCAGCGCCCATCAAATGCAGCCTCACTAGCGCTTATCAAATGCAGCCTCACCAGCGCCCATCAAATGCAGCCTCACCAGCGCCCATCAAATGCAGCCTCACCATCAAATGCAGCCTCACCAGCGCCCATCAATGCAGCCTCACCAGTGTCCATCAATGCAGCCTCAACAGCAGTCATCAAATGCAGCCTCACCAGCGCCAATCAAATATAGCTTCACCAGCGCCCATCAAATACAGCCTACCAGCACCCATCAAAGAAAGTTTGCTTGCTTCCATTCATTCGGGAGTCAGGACACAGACACAGTCCTCTGAAGTTCATCTGCATATAAAGGCAGGCGTTCCGATACTTTTGACAATATAGTGTATATTATTAATATGAAGGTGGAAGGAAAATGTATCTAGATATAACTCCTAATCTATCTTAATGATAGTAAAACAAATGATTTAATTTAGAGTTTCACTGACTCCAGTTAGCCCAAGCAAGGTGCTTATACTGGCACTAATGTACCCAATTACATTTTACAAATAAAGCACTGTTAATCCATGTGACACTGCATACAGAATGCATGATGAGATCTGTCCAATTATAGAGAATGGCTCTATTCACTTTTATGCTTTTTCCTCATACAATCCTAATGTCTTTGACTACAATGGAAAAGGTTTCATTATACATTTTGCATGCGGTTTCACATGTGTAGGATGCAATTAATTTTTTTTTCATAACTACAATATATATATATATACCATTGAAATCCGCGCCGAAATCCTCTGGCGATGACGTGTCGCGCCGTCACCGCGATTATGACGCGGCGACGTGCGCGACGCTGTCATATAAGGAATTCCACTCATGCGTTGAATCATTACGATGCATGCGGGGGATCCCTTCGGACGGATGGATCCGGTGAGTCTATACAGACCAGCGGATCCATCCGTTGGGATGGATTCCAGCAGATAGATTTGTTTAGCATGTCAGCAAATATTTATCTGCTGGAAACCATCCCAGGGGATAAATATCCGCGGAAACAGATCCGCTGGAGTGTACACACCATAGGATCTATCCGCTGAAACCCATTCGCTGGGATTTTTCAGCGGGTGGATTCTATCGTGTGTATGGGGCCTTACTGTGGGCCAGATCCACGTAGATAGGCGTAACTTTAAATGGGCGTAGCGTATCGTAGTTACGCTACGCCGCCGCAACTTTGAAAGGCAAGTGCTGTATTCACAAAGCACTTGCCTCTAAAGTTACGGCGGCGTAGAGTAAATGTTCCGGCGTAAGCGTGCCTAAATCAAATGAGGAACAGGGGGGCGTGTTTTATAGAAAAACTAAGCCTGACCCCACGTAAATGACGCTTTTTCGAAAGGCGCATGCGCGCGCATGCTCAGTATCACGTCGATTTTTCAAATAAAACTACGCCCGCTCAATGCCTAGACGACGTGAACGTAATTTACGCAAAGCCCTATTCGCGAACGTTTTACACAAACGACGGAGAAATTCGACGCTGTCCCGACGTCCATACTTAACATTGCGTACGCCTCATAGACCCAGGGGTAACGTTACGCCGAAAAAAGCCTTACGTAAACGACGTAAAAAAAGCGCCGGGCGGACGTACGTTCTGAGAATTGGCGTATCTAACTAATTTGCATACTCTACGCGGAAATTAACGGAAGCGCCACCTATCGGCCAGCGTAAATATGCGCCTAAGATCCGACGGTGTACTAAGACGTACGTCAGTCGGAGCTAGCACACATTCAGGCGTATCTTGTTTTGTGAATACAAAACAAAGATACGCCGGCGCATCGTAGAACTTATGCGGCGTATCAATAGATACGCCGCCGTAAATTCTTCGTGGATCTGGGCCTGTGTCTTTACTGCCCCCTTGTAACGTCCTCCATCCATAAGCTCTCGAGTCTCTCCTTTCCCCCCTTCGCTTCTGCTATTTTGGAAGGTGCAATGAAGGTTAGTTGTGTTCATGTGCAATGCTATATGCACACTACAAATCCTATATTCCATAGTCCATCTCGGGACATCTCATACAGTGGGACCACGGAGAATGAACCATTACCAAGTACTGTACATCCTTTAATTATAAAGGAAGGGTGTCTTATGACAGGTCCACTTTAAAAGAGTCACCTGTCCCTGCGGCGTATGTCAGGACAGCTATCAACAAGCAACCGCTACAGATTAAGATGTTAATGGGATATTTGCTTATCGCTAAGCCCTGTGGGTGACACAATTCATAATTATATGATTCCATGCATTACATTCAATATTAGTGAGTTCATATAACAGAACAAGTGTTGAAAAGGATTACACAGAGGGTGTGTAGCTGAGATCAGCTCCAAAGGACTAGTGCTGACTAGCCCAGGTATAGAGATGGAGAAGTCATTGTCTGGATGGGTGACAACTGTTTTTTGTCAATCATCACATATATGCTTATATGCTCCTCCACCCAACTAACCAGACTGCAGAGTCTTCAAGACAGAGAAGGACATGGAAGTACAAGAAAAAAATACTTTGGGGCAGATCCACAAAGATCTGCCCCGGCGCAGTGTATCTGAGATACGCTACGCCGCCGTACTTTACTTTTTTTGGTTTGAATCCTGGAAGAATTTGCGCCGTAAGTTACGGCGGCGTAGTGTATCTCCCGTGGCGTAACGGCGCCTAATTCAAATCGGCGAGTAGGGGGGCGTGTTTCATTTAAATGAAGCGCGTCCCCGTGCCGAACGAACTGCGCATGCGCCATCCCTAAATTTCCCGCCGTGCATTGCGCTAAATGACGTCGCAAGGACGTCATTGTTTTGACGTGGACGTAAATTACGTCCAGCCCGATTCACGGACGACTTACGCAAACGAAAAAATTATAAGCGGGAACGACGGCCATACTTAACATTGAGTACGCCACCAAACAGCAGCTGTAACTATACGCCGAAAAAAGCCGACTAGAGACTACGTAAAAGAATTCGACGGCCGCTCGTACGTTCGTGGATCGCCGGAAATAGCTAATTTGCATACTTGACGCGGAAAACGAGGGGAACGCCACCCAGCGGACGCCGAAGAATTGCATCTTAGATCCGAAGGCGTACGCAGACGTACGCCTGTCGGATCTAACCCAGATGCCGTCGTATCTTGTTTTGAGGATTCAAAACAAAGATACGACGCGGGAAATTTCAGGGATCTTCAAACTATGGCCCTCCAGTTGTTCAGGAACTACAATTCCCATCATGCCCAGTCATGTCTGAGAATGTCATGGCGCGTACACACGATAATTTTTCGGCGTGAAAAAAACTACGTTTTTCAGCATCTCGAAAAAACTTTGTTTTTTCCAACTTCATCATTAAAACGACGTTGCCCACACACGATCGTTTTTAAAAAATGCTCTAGCAAAGCGCGGTGACGTACAACACGTACAACGGCACTATAAAGGGGAAGTTCCATGCGGATGACGCCACCCTTTGGGCTGCTTTAGCTGATTCCGTGTTAGTAAAAGACGATTCGTGCTTTTCTGTCTGTTACAGCGTGATGAATGTGCTTACTCCATTATGAATGGTAGTTTTACCAGAACAAGCGCTCCCATCTCATAACTTGCTTCTGAGCATGCGCAGGTTTTTAACGTTTAACGTCATTTTTTACAACCCAAAAAACGACATTTTTTTGTCGTTTTTCAGAACCCAAAAAATGATGTGAAGCCCACACGATCATTTTAAATGAAATTTTTTAAAAACGTCGTTTTTTTCATGCCAAAAAATTATCGTGTGTACGCGGCATCAGAGTTTTACAATGCCTCATGGCATGTGTAGTTCCACAACAGCTGGAGGGCCGTAGTTTGAAGATTCCTATATTAGGGTAAGGGATTATGCCTCGCACACACGATCCTTATTCCCGAAGATAAAAGTGCGATGTGAGCTTTTTGTCGTGAATTCTGACCGTGTGTATGCTCCATCGCACTTTTTCTGTGAGAATTCCGGCCAAGAAAAGATTGAGAGCGGGATCTCAATTTTTGTGACAGGAAAAATTCCTATCGGAATCGCGATCGTCTGTATGCAATTACGACAAGAAAAAATCTGCGCATGCTCAGAATCAAGCAGAAGAGCCGAACTGCCTATTGAACTTCATTGATCTCGGCTCGTCGTACGTGTTGTACGTCACTGCGTTCTTGACAGTGGGAATTTTGTCCAAGATTAGTGTGACCGTGTGTATGCAAGACAAATTTCAGCCGTTTTCCTGCTGAAAAAAATAAACGGTTTTCTTGTCGGAAATCGCGATCATGTGGCATTAGAGTAAATTAGAGTTAGGATTAGGGGTTAGGGTTACCGTATTTTCCGGTATATAAGACGACTTTTTAACACAAGAAATTCTACTTAAAAGTCAGGGGTCGTCTTATACGCCGGTACCTAACATGCAGACTCTCAGTCAGACTGCGGCCGTCCATTTTTCAAAAGCCACGCCTCTTCCTCATGCTGTTCCGTGATAGGCGGAACACTCAGCTTCCCAGCAGAGCCTCTGTTCAGTGTTCCGCCTATCACGGATGCCTTCTCGTCTGAGACCGAGGACGAGAGGGCATCCGTGATTGGCGGAACACTGAACACAGTGTCTGCTGGGAAGTTGAGTGTTCCGCCTACCACAGAACAGCACAAGGAGGAGGTGCGGCTTTTGAAAAATGGACGCCCGTGGTCTGACCGAGATTCTGCATGTTAGGGATAAGGTAAGGGATCGTCGAGGCATGTAATGGTGGCACAGCGAGGCATGTAATGGTATCACAGCGAGGCATGTAATGGTGGCACAGTGAGGCATGTAATGGTGGCACAGTGAGGCATGCAATGGTGGCACAGTGAGGCATGTAATGGTGGCACAGTGAGGCATGTAATGGTGGCACAGTGAGGCATGTAATGGTGGCACAGTGAGGCATGTAATGGTGGCACAGTGAGGCATGTAATGGTGGCACAGCGAGGCATGTAATGGTGGCACAGTGAGGCATGTAATGGTGGCACAGTGAGGCATGTAATGGTGGCACAGTCTGGCATGTAATGGTGGCACAGTGAGGCATGTAATGGTGGCACAGTGAGGCATGTAATGGTGGCACAGCGAGGCATGTATTGGTGGCACAGTGAGGCATGTAATGGTGGCACAGTCTGGCATGTAATGGTGGCACAGTGAGGCATGTAATGGTGGCACAGTGAGGCATGCAATGGTGGCACAGTGAGGCATGTAATGGTGGCACTGTGAGGCATGTAATGGTGGCACAGTCTGGCATGTAATGGTAGCACAGTCTGGCATGTAATGGTGGCACAGTGAGGCATGTAATGGTGGCACAGTCTGGCATGTAATGGTGGCACAGTCTGGCATGTAATGGTGGCACAGTCTGGCATGTAATGGTGGCACAGTCTGGCATGTAATGGTAGCACAGTCTGGCATGTAATGGTGGCACAGTGAGGCATGTAATGGCACAGTGAGGTGAGGCGAGGAATGACTAGTAGGAAGGGGGTCGTCTTATACAGCGAGTACATCCCAAAACCAACATTTTAGCTGGAAAATTAGGGGGTCGTCTTATACGCCGGCAAATACGGTATTTATTATTTATTTTTTTGTTAGGGTTAGGGTGTTAATTATACTACTACTACTATAACAATAAAAATAATAATAAATGAATAAATACAGGTACTCCTCACTTAAGGACTAGGTCAGTAAATGAATTGGTTGTTAAACGAGGAGTCACAAGAAATCAATATTTTATGCATTTTTACCTACTGTACTGTATTGTGAAAAAAAGGTCTAAACACAAAACTCCAGCTCAATAACGTTGTTTTAATTTGCATAAGTACAGAACACAAATGAAAAATCTGTACTGTACAATACAATGATGTACAGCGCGTCGTTCGGGTGGGGAAAGCTGGTCGTATGCCTGAGCAGACGTTAAACAGGTAAGTCGTTAAACGAGGAGTATCTGTAAATGTAAAATAAAAATAATCATAAATAAATAAAAACCGCTTTCATTCATTTCTGAGGGAATAAAAACATAGCCACCCTCTAACAGGAAGTCAGGTCACAGTAGAATAAAAAAAAACGAGCAATCGCTCGTTACAGAGCGGGGACCGGGAGCTGTGTGTGTAAACACACAGCTCCCGGTCCTGTCAGGGGGGGGGGGGGGGGGGGGGTTAATGCTGATTCTCTGTTCATACAATGTATGAACAGAAGATCAGTGATTTCCCCTAGTGAGGCCCCCCCCCCTACAGTTAGAACACACCCAGGGAACATACTTAACCCCTTCCCCGCCCCCTAGTGTTAACCCCTTCACTGCCAGTGGCATTGTTATAGTAATCCAATGCATTTTTTTAGCACTGATCGCTATAAAAATGCCAATGGGCCCAAAAATGTGTCAAAAGTGTCCGTAGTATCATTTCACCTTTTACTTTTGTTATGTTATGTTTGATTATTTTAAAAATGTATTTATCCTTTTTTTTTTCCTTTGCTTGTTTTCCCTTTTTTGTTTTATTTTGTTTTCTTTTTTTTTTACGACTTAATACGTGCAGAGCATGTGAGGATTGTTCGCTGCTCTCTTTGTTGGCGCATATATTCTTTACTTGAAAAACGAATAAAAACCATTGAAACAGAAAAGTGTCCGTAGTGTCCGCCATAATGTTGCAGTACCGAAAAAAAAATCGCTGATTGCCGCCATTACTAGTAAAAAAAAAATATTAATAAAAATGCCATAAATTTATCTCCTATTTTGTAAACGCTATAACTTTTGCGCAAACCAATCAATAAACGCTTATTGCAATTTTTTAACGAAAAATATGTCGAAGAATACGTATCGGCCTAAACTGAGGAAAAAAATTTTTTTATATATTTTTGGGGGATATTTATTAGAGCAAAAAGTAAAAAATATTCATTTTTTCAAAATTGTCGCTCTATTTTTGTTTATAGCGTAAAACCCGCAGAGGTGATCAAATACCACCAAAAGAAAGCTCTATTTGTGGGAAAAAAAGGACACCAATTTTGTTTGGGAGCCACGTCGCACGACCGCGCAATTGTCAGTTAAAGCGACGCAGTGCCGAATCGCAAAACGTGCTCTGGTCTTTGGGCAGCAATATGGTCCGGGGGTTAAAGCGGTAGTTCCCCCTCAAAAAAATTGTTACCCTTAGATTGAGGCTCATTTTGTCTAGGGGAATCGGCTAGTTGTTTTAACCACTTGCTTACCGGGCACATATACCCCCCTCCTGCCCAGGTGAAATTTCAGCTTCCGGCACTGCGTCGCTTTAACTGACAATTGCGCTGTCGTGCGACATGGCTCCCAAACAAAATTGGCGTCCTTTTTTCCCCATAAATAGAGCTTTCTTTTGGTGGTATTTGATCGCCTGTGCGGTTTTTATTTTTTGCGCTATAAACAAAAAAGAGCGACAATTTTGAAAAAAAATACAATATTTTTTACTTGTTGCTATAATAAATATCCCAGTTTTTTTTAAAAAAACACATTTTTTTTCTCAGTTTAGGGCGATACGTATTCTTCTACATATTTTTGGTAAAAAAAAAAAAATCGCAATAAGCGACTGGTTTGCGCAAAAGTTATAGCGCCTACAATATAGGGGACAGAATTATTATTTTTTTATTTTATTTTTTTTACTAGAAATGGCGGTCGATCTGCGATTTTTATTGCGACTGCGACGTTATGGCGGACACATCGGACACTTTTGAAACATTTTTGGCGCCATTCACATTTATACTGCGATCAGTGCTATAAAAATGCACTAATTACTGTATAAATGTGACTGGCAGGGAAGGGGTTAACACTAGGGGGTGAGGAAGGGGTTAAATGTGTATACTGCTTAGTGTTCTAACAGTAGGTGGAGGGGGGGTGACTGGAGGGGGTGACCGATCTGTGTCCCTATGTACAAGGGACACAGATCGGTCTCCTCTCCAGAGACAGCACCGCTGTCTCTGTGTGAGCCGGCAATGAGAAATGATCTCATATGTTTACATATGAGATCATCTCTCATTGGCCGCACAGATCGCATCGCAAACAGCCACTCTGATTGGCCGTTCGCGGCGATCTGTGATTGGCTGTGTCCAAGTGACACGGCCAACACAGACTTTCCCCGCAGCGCGCTCTGGAGCGCGCGCGGGGAACGCCCAAAGGGGCGGCCGGCAATTGACGGCCTGTTGGATATTCAGATCCGCGCTGAAGCCGTCATTCGGCTATAGCGCGGGTCTGTAGTAGTTAAAATCGAAGCTGTACTTACCGTTGTAGAGAGCGATCTTCTCCGCCGCTTCCGGGTATGGGCTGCGGGTCTGGGCGTTCCTTCTTGATTGACAGGCTTCCGACGGTCGCATCCATCACGTCACGAGTAGCCGAAAGAAGCCGAACGTCGGTGCGCAGGCGCCGTATAGAGCCACGCCGACGTTCGGCTTCTTTCGGCTACTCGTGACGCGATGGATGCGACCGTCGGAAGCCTGTCAATCAAATAGGAACGCCCAGACCCGCAGCCCATACCCGGAAGCGGCGGAGAAGATCGCTCTCTAAAACGGTAAGTACTGCTTCGATTTTAAAACAACTAGCCGATTCCCCTAGACAAAATGAGCATCCATCTAAGGGTAACATTTTTTTTGAGGGGGAACTACCGCTTTAAGTGGTTAAGATTGCTATGGCAAATAACACATGCATTGTAACTTAGTGAACTGTATTTCCTTGGTTGGATCACTCAGGGGGGTCTTACCTCAATGACCCCACCCCCCCCCACACACACACACCCCCAGCGTCAGTCATCACTCATATGATCATTATTCCCTATTACTGAGATTAAACTATACTTCTATACAGAGCTTTTTTTCTCAGAAAATAGGTGCAGGAACTCAACCACGACCCCGTTCAGATTTCACAAACTGTAGAAGGGTCTTAAAGGGGCATTAAATACCAGGATTGCATTACATACAGAATGCAGAGTTCAAGGGGGTTACACACAGGGTGCAGAGCTGTCACTTGTAAACACAGAAACCAGACCTCTGTGTTTACAAGTGATTGTGGTGAGCAGGCACCAAAGGGTCTCAGCCAAAGGTGGTGGAACTGAGTTCCCCCAAGTTCCCCCTGAAAAAAAGCCCTGCTTCTATATAACACGGGACCCTCAATGCTCTCGCTGTATTTCAGTGTTGGAACCTTCTTATTCTTCTGTGAACGAGGTTCAGTTTTAATTACAGCTGACACAGTCAGAGGAGCTAAATCTTCTTCCAAATCTCGCTAAATAAATTAGATGTGATAGTTATAGCTGTTGCTCCAGGCCCTTTATTAAATAGGCCCCTGCTGATTTTGTGTGTGATGCAAATGGTAATGAGCAAGATGGTTCACTGAAGAAAAATAGTCAGATATGTGAGTTTGTGTGAATAAAGTCATATGAATGAAATTTGTCTGATATAGGGCAGAGGGTGACAACATGATGTTCCTGCAGAAGAGATCTGTGCAGCCGGTCAGCTGGTAATACTGTGCAAGAAACATGTCCACACAATGTACCTTTAAGAACGATGTATACATTTTTACATACATACATGTGACAGTGACCAACTTAAAGCAAAACTGCGACCAAAAACAACAAGGAATAGCCTATTAAAAGACAAGAAAAAAAAAAAAAAAAAAGCTTTGGTAGCAATATTCACTTTTGATGCACAATGTTCCCCTGCAGTACTACTTTTCTGCCACAAGATGCCCTCACTCTAAAAGCCAGCATCATTCAACCTGCTTCCTCCAGGTTGTCCTATACCACCCTCAACCTCTGATTGGACAGTGAAAGAAGAAGCAACACAGTGAGGATCTCATCTCTCCCTGCCACTCTGCTTTCTCCTCCTATCAGCATGCTTCTTGTTAGCACATACAATGATAGGCTTCTTCTGTTGTTGCTTCTTTCTCTCACACTCAAACCTTGCTGACATGCAGGCCCAGAGTGGGACAAAACAATAGGCCTGGGCATTTTAGACTAAGCAGCCCATGATATATTTATATTTACCCACTCTCCATCCTAATGGAGTCGAGGGGGGCCTGGAAATAGCACAGGAGGGGGGCAGAGAGCATGGGGGGGTGAAGAGCACAGGGGACCCAGAGAACGTGGGGGGGGGGGCACGGAGGGGCAGAAAGCACTGGGGGTTCCAGAGAGCACAGGGGAGGGTGGAGAGCACAGGGGGGGCCCGGGGAGCCCGAGAGCACAGAGGGGGGGGCGGAGAGCACAGGGGGGGGGGCGGGGAGCCTGAGAGCACAGTGGGGGGATGGAGAGCACAGGGGAGGGTGGAGAGCACAGGGGGGGGCCGGGGAGCCTGAGAGCACAGTGGGGGGGCTGGAGAGCACAGGGGAGGGTGGAGAGCACAGGGGGGCCGGGGAGCCTGAGAGCACAGAGGGGGGGCTGGAGAGCACTGAGGGGGGGCGGAGAGCACAGGGGGGGCCGGGGAGCCTGAGAGCACAGTGGGGGGGCTGGAGAGCACCGGGGAGCCTGAGAGCACAGAGGGGGGCTGGAGAGCACTGAGGGGGGCGGGAAGCTTGAGAGCACAGCAGTGGGGGGGCTGGAGAGCACAGGGGAGGGTGAAGAGCGCAGGGGGGGCCGGGGAGCCCGAGAGCACAGAGGGCGGGCTGGAGAGCACTGAGGGGGGGTGGAGAGCACAGGGGGGGCCGGGGAGCCTGAGAGCACAGAGGGGGGGCTGGAGAGCACAGGGGAGGGTGGAGAGCACAGGGGGGGCGGGGAGCCTGAGAGCACAGAGGGGGGGCTGGAGAGCACTGAGGGGGGGCGGAGAGCACAGGGGGGGCCGGGGAGCCTGAGAGCACAGTGGGGGGGCTGGAGAGCACAGGGGAGGGTGGAGAGCACAGGGGGGGCCGGGGAGCCTGAGAGCACAGAGGGGGGCTGGAGAGCACTGAGGGGGGGGGGCAGAGAGCACTAGGGGGTCTGGAGAGTATTGGGAGAGAGTGAGAGCATGGGGGCCAGAAAGCACTGGGGGGAGCCAGAGAGCACTGGGCGGGGCTGGATAGCACAGGGGTGGAGAGCACTGGGAAAAGGGGGAGAAAGCATAGGGGGAGCCTTGGGCCCCACAAGGACATGCGTCCCTTGCCTGCTGGGCAAGTGCCTGGTGTTCCCTATGGCCAGTCTGGGCCGGCAGACATGGGCTGCAAGAGGCTGCAATGACTACAATGCTTGTATTAAAGAAAATGATGTAGTTAATGATGTATTGATAATGAAAGAGCTGCAGTAGGTCACAGTAAAGAAACCTGTTGCGTTTGCCCTCCACGGGCAGTTTCAAGATGTTTTCTTTTTATTATAAAGCTGTCCTTCGGCTCCAGACAAGTGACTTTGCCAAGGCTGATATGATGTCCTCAGTTTGCTGCAGGAAGAAGGAAGCATTTCCTCAGTCTCCTCTCCCCCAAGTTATCAGACGGCAACTTTGTAAATTTGTAACAAGTCACAAGATGAGAGGCTGCATCGGGGGCTGTTAATATAATTATGTATGATTTCATAATGTGGTTGGGCACAGGTAATGATGGGCACTCACTGATTAGGCTGCATTGATGGGTACTGATGAGGCTGCACTGATGGGCACTGGTGAGGCTGCATTCATGGGCACTGGTGAGGTGACATTCCTGGGCACTGGTGAGGCTGCGCTGATGGGCACTGGTGAGGCTGCATTGATGGGCACTGGTAAAAGGCTTACCACTGCAAGAGGCATGGAGGAGCTCAGCTATGAGGAAAGATTAGAAGAACTAAATTTTTTCACTCTTGAGAAGAGGAGAATTAGGGGGGATATGATCAACATGTACAAATATATAAGGGGTCCATACAGTGAACTTGGTGTTGAGTTATTCACTTTACGGTCAACACTGAGGACAAGGGGGCACTCTTTACGTCTAGAGGAAAAGAGATTTCATCTCCAAATACGGAAAGGTTTTTTCACAGTAAGAGCTGTGAAAATGTGGAACAGACTCCCTCCAGAGGTGGTTCTGGCCAGCTCAGTAGATTGCTTTAAGAAAGGCCTGGATTCTTTCCTAAATGTACAGAATATAACTGAGTACTAAGATTTGTAGGTAAAGTTGATCCAGGGTAAATCCGACTGCCTCTTGGGGGATCAGGAAGGAATTTTTTCCCCTGCTGTAGCAAATTGGATCTCATGCTCTGCTGTTTTTTTTTTGCCTTTCTCTGGATCAACTGCGGGTATGGAGTTGGGTGTATAGGATTTTACTGTGTTTTTTATTTTGTTTTTTTATTTTATTTTTGGTGGTTGAACTGGATGGACTTGTGTCTTTTTTCAACCTGACTAACTATGTAACTATGTAACTTTATGGGCACTGGTGAGGCTGCATTGATGGGCACTGATGAGGCTGCGCTGATGGGCACTGGTGAGGCTGCATTGATGGGCACTGATGAGGCTGCGCTGATGGGCACTGATCAGTATAATACGCTCTTCAAATGTGCTTTAAAATGCATGGGTCTCCCTTTTATGAAGAAACAAATAATGACGTCATGCTGTGGGGCTGGTATTATAATACTATGGGGCCAGTATGAAATCATTTCCAGGGCTGTTGTTTATACCAAGTCCGGCCCTGAGCGTGTACATCACACATGTGACATTAGAAGCGTTTTTCCTGCCGACATCTGACAGTATATTTGGAGCAGAAATTCTTACACCCGTGTGCATAGAGGAACCTCTACAAGGAAACATGGCCACTGCCAGTAATTTCTCCCTGTGAATGCCGGCTGTCTGCCTGTCATACAGATCCCATGTATTCAGCACTATCAGGATCACGGCCTTGGAACAAATATGACCTCATTCTGACTCCTCCCATCCGCATGCAGTGGCGTCCCTAGGGTTGGTGTCACCCGGTGCAGTAAAACATGGTGTCACCCCCACTCTGTCTAGGCTGCCCAGCACCAAGCAGGCAGTGCACGGGCACGGGGCGCACCCGAAACCAGCCCCTGTAACTGATAGTATAGGGCAGAATAGTGGCAGGTTAGGGTAGTATAGAGTGGTATAGTGGCAGGTTGGTGTAGTGGGGTGGTATAGGACAGGTTAAGGTGGTATAGGGCATGTTGGGGTGATATAGGGTAGTTTGGGGCGGTATAGGGCAAGTTGGGGTTGCATAGGGCAGGTTGGGGTGGTATAGGGCAAGTTAGGGTGGTACAGGGCAGGTTGGGGTGGTATAGTGCAAGTTAGGGTGGCATAGGGCAAGTTGGGATGGCATGGGAAAGGTTGGGGTGGTACAGGGCAAGTTAGGGTGGCATTGGGCAGGTATAGGGCAAGTTATGGTGGCATAGGGCAGATTGGGGTGGTACAGGGTAAGTTAGGGTGGCACAGGGCAAGTTGGGGTGGCATGGGAAAGTTTGGGGTGGTACAGGGCAGGCTGGGGTGGTACACGGCAGGCTGTGGTGGTACAGGGCAGGCTGGGGTGGTAAAGGGCAGGCTGGGGTGGTACAGGGCTGTTTGGGGGGGTACAGGGCAGGCTGGGGTGGTAAAGGGCTGTTTGGGGTGGTACAGGGCAGGCTGGGGTGGTACAGGGCAGGCTGGGTGATACAGGGCAGGCTGGGGTGGTACAGGGCAGGCTGGGATTGCACAGGGCAGGCTGGGATTGCACAGGGCAGGCTGGGCATGTCAGCTAAAAAAATAAAAAAATAAATAAACGGGATGGTGTCACCCCTCTAGTGGGTGTCACCCGGTGCGGACCGCACCCCCCTAGCAACGCCTCTGTCCGCATGCCTGTTCAGGTCAGTGGCCTAAAATACTGACAGCCGGGCAATAAGAATTTTAGAAGGAGACCAGCGATGGGCACCCCTGTATTTATATCAGTTCAGGTTTTCTAGCACAGATTTCTTAACAGCAATGCAAAAAAAGTTCTAAATGTTTTATTAGGGAGACAGAGGAGGTAGGGAGGGCCACATGGCAGGAAGACAGGAAGTAGATCCGGATATGGTGCGGCGGTGTTGGGATGAGAATATAAATGGAAAGGATTTAATGCTTTATTTGCATTTTTCTGTTGAGCTGTAATTAGAGCGTCTTGACTTTTCTCCCCACAATGGTCCCACCACACATACTGCACATTCTTCACATAGTCTAAACCCAAATTATTTCTCATATTTGAAGTGACTGCGTGTTTTCCTTGTTCTGAGCGTCTGTTCTCAGCACCGTCCTGTCTGAGGCTGGGAACGGCCGGGTTCCTACATTTTATATATAAAAGCCTCAGGGCCAGATTCTCGTATCCTGGCGTAAAACTATGCGGGCGTAACGTATCTCGTTTACGCTACGCGGCCGCAAGTTTTACGGGCAAGTGCTTGATTCACAAAGCACTTGCCTGTAAAGTTGCGGCGGCGTAGCGTAAATCCTCCGGCGCAAGCCCTGCCTAATTCAAATGATCCAGGTAGGGGGCGTGGATCATTTAAATTAGGCACGTTCCCGCGTACTGCGCATGCGCCGTCCCTAAAATTTCACGACGTGCATTGCGCTAAATGACGTTGCAAGGACGTCATTGGTTTTGACGTTAACGTAAATGGTGTCCAGCGGCATTCACGGAGGACTTACGCAAACAACGTAAATTTTTAAATTTCAACGCAGGAACGACGGCCATACTTAACATTGGTTGCCCCTCATATAGCAGGGGCAACTTTACGCGTTGCAAATGCTACGGAAATGTCGTAAATTCACTGCGCCGACCGCGCGTACGTTCGGGAATCTCGCGTAAATAGCTAATTTGCATAGACGACGGGGAAAACGACGTCGGCAACACCTAGCGGCGGGAAAAAAAATTGCATCTAAGATCTGACAGCGTAAGAGCCTTACGCCTGTCAGATCTAATGGATATCTATGCGTAACTGATTCTAAGAATCAGTCGCATAGATACGCCGGGCCAGATTAGGACTTACAACGGCGCAAATGGCGTTGCGCCGTCGTAAGCCCTTTGAGAATCTGGCCCGAAGCCTGCAAAATGTGAACAAGGCGGACTCCGGTTAGCCTATACAATAATTGTTGGGTCCTCTTACCCCTTGTATATTTGGGGTCCACACTGCTTGTTACTCTGGGGGGGGGGGGGTATAAGCAGAGAGTTCTTCCTTGCTCCTGGAGGCTTTCTCTCCCCCAGGGCTTCTAGGATAGACACAGGCGCCACTCTAAGTGCAGTATAAAAGTTAATTTAATACACAAACGGGTATAGGTACTCACAAGAGTAAAGTAGTAAAAGGCATTGGGCACAAATTGCTGGGTGTCTGTGTAGAGAGTGCATCCAGGAAGCTTCTCGCTAGTGGCTCAGAGCCGGTGGTAGCCAGCACTTCCTTGATCCGGAACACACAGGAAGCTGACGGATGATGTCACTTCCGGGATATGGTGAAACAATAGGCAACGCGTTTGCGGAGCAAGTGCTCCTTCTTCAGGTCCCTTATGTCATCCCCCAACTTCCTGTGCGTTCCAGATCAAGGAAGTGTTGGCTACCACCGGCGCGGCCCCCGGCTCCCTGTGTGTTCTAGATTAAGGAAGTGCCGGCTACCACCGGCGCGCCCCCCGGCTCCCTGTGTGTTCTAGATCAAGGAAGTGCCGGTTACCACCGGCGCGGCCCCCGGCTCCCTGTGTGTTCCAGATCAAGGAAGTGTGGCTACCACCGGCACGGCCCCCGGGTCCCTGTGTGTTCCAGATCAAGAAAGTGTTGGCTACCACCGACGCGGCCCCTGGCTCCCTGTGTGTTCCAGATCAAGGAAGTGTTGGCTACCACCGGCACAGCCCCCGGGTCCCTGTGTGTTCCAGATCAAAGAAGTGTTGGCTACCACCGGCGCGGCCCCTGGCCCCCTGTGTGTTCCAGATCAAGGAAGTGTTGGCTACCACCGGCACAGCCCCCTGGTCCCTGTGTGTTCCAGATCAAAGAAGTGTCGGCTACCACCGGCGCGGCCCCCGGGTCCCTGTGTGTTCCAGATCAAGGAAGTTCCGGCTACCACCGGTGCGGCTCGCACTGAGCCACCAGCGAGAAGCTTCCCGGATGCACTCTCTCCACGGACACCCAGCAATTTGTGCCCAATGCCTTTTACTACTTTACCCTTGTGAGTACCTATACCCGTTTGTGTATTAAATTTACTTTTTTGCTTCGTACACACGAGCTTATGGTCGGAAATTCCGACCGTGTGTAGACCTCAATGGACTTTTTCGGAATCTCTGACAGCAAAAATTTGAGAGCTGGTTCTTAAATTTTCCGACAGGAAAAGTTCTTGTCGAAAATGTTGATCGTCTGTATGCAATTCCACCGTGCAAAAAAAAAATGCATGCTCGAAATCAATTTGACGCATGCTCGGAACCATTGAACTTAATTTATTTCTGCTTGTTGTAGTCACCATGTTCTTGACGTCTGGAATTTTGTGTGACCGGGTGTATGCAACACAAGTTTGAGCCAAAATTCCGTCGGATTTCTTGTCCGAATTTCCGATCGTGTGTACGCGGCTTAATACTGCACTTAGAGTGGCGCCTGTGTTTTATCCTCAGCTGTTCTAGAAGTTTCTTCTTACCTTCCACTGGACTGCCTTCCGGGTGCTATCAGATGGACTACATGGACTTGTATTAATATTTTTTTTAATTCCCATGACCATCTCCATCCCCCATGATGTCAAACAGGCTGACATGCTAACACATAGCTTGTCGCAAGCGCCAACTTATTTCTATGTGTGCTTCTGGAATGGACAACTGGCCCTCCAAAGCTGCATCTCTTCGCTGGTCATGTGACCATTTCCTCGTCCTCGAACAGGTCCTGCATTGTACATGAGGGGCCGGATTCAGGTAGGAGATACGACGGCGTATCTCCAGAGTTGCGGCGTCGTATCTATGCGCCTGATTCAGAGAATCAATTACGCATAGATTTCCCTAAGATCCGACCGGCGTAAGTGTCTTACACCGTCGTATCTTAGGCTGCATATTTACGCTGGGCGCTAGGTGGCGCTTCCGTCGATTTACGCTAGGAATATGCTAATTAGGTAGATACGCCGATTCACAAACGTACGTACGCCCGACGCTATTTTGTTACGTCGTTTACGTTAGGTTTTTTCGGCGTACGGTTGCTCCTGCTCTTATGAGGCATATGCAATGTTAAGTATGGACGTCGTCCCCGCGTCAAATTTTGACATTTTTACGTTGTTTGCGTAAGTCATTCGCGAATAGGGCTGTACGTAAGTTACGTTCACATCTAAAGCATTGACGATTTGCGGCGGAATTTCGAGCATGCGCACTGGGATTTTTTCACGAATGGCGCATGTGCCGTTCACAAAAAACGTAAAATACGCGGGGTCATGTTAAATTTTAAAAAAGCACGCCCACAACATCCCCATTTGAATTAGGCGGGCTTACGCCGGTCCACATACGTTACGCTGCCGTAACTTAGGGCGCAAGTTCTTTCTGAATACGGAACTTGCGCCCAAACTTACGGCGGTGTAACGTATCTGAGATACGTTACGCCAGCAGAAAGATCCGCTGATCTTTCTGAATCCAGGCCGAGGTCACAAGGGCTGGAGCAAATCGGAGAAGAGCGCCAGTTATCAGTGCTGCTTCCCTGACCTGGGGATGGTGGAGAAAGAGGGAGGAGCAGAGGAGTGTCTTGCCATCCTAGGCTTTGGGGCTGTGATTCTATTGATGTACATAATTCTAGTCCCTGCATGCAAGTGTGGCTCCATAGGATGCTGCAAGAGAAAGGAGCCACCCTAAAACAGGAAACCTGGGGCAGAGGTCATGTCACCGGATTAAATTGGAAATAGACAAGGATAAACCACTTCAGGACCACTGGCCCACAATGTACTGCAGATAGGTGGTCCATACATGCAAAGCGACGTACCTGTACATTGCTGGCCTCTTCCAGGTACAGGGTGCACAGGTCCCAGCCATTGATTCATGACCTGCTGATCGGCTGTGTCCAATCACAGCACAGAGCCCCTTGTTAACAATCAACACAGGGCTCTGTACAGACGGAATGATCTCCTTGTTTCTTATCTCTGCAAAGCAGGGAGAAGGAACAATTAGTTTTAAGTAAAAAGCAGCAGATAATTCACACATTAACACTTGTTAGGCACACACTTAACCCCTTGATAACCCGGAGGTGTTAACCCCTTCCCAGCCAGTGTCATTAGTACAGTGACAGTGTATAGTATTATCACTGATCAATGTATTAGTGTGATGTGATGTCAGTGTCAGTTAGTTTCATCCCAGTGTCAGTTAGTATCAGATTGCCCATTGCACTATCACAGTCCCACTATAAGTCACTGATCACTGCCATTACTAGTAATAAAATAAATACAAATTCCAGTATATATACCATAGTTTGTAGATGTTATAATTTTCACGCTAACCAATTAATATACACTTATTGGATTTTTTTTTCACTAAAGACATGTAGCAGAATGCATTCTGGCCTAAATTTATGAAGAAATTTCATTTTTTTTTTTTACTAAAAAAATATTATATTATATGTTTTATAGCAGAAAGTAAATAATATTGTTTTTTTTTTATCGAAAATGTTTTGTTCCTTTTTGATTTTGGGCCCTTTCACACAGGCGGACCGTATGTCCGCTTTTTCATCCATCCGTGTACGGATGAAAAAAGGACATACATTGGTCCCTATGAGATCGCGGGTGTGCGGAGACCACCCTGTCATCCGCCGGCTCAGCAGGGATCAACGGAGCGATCCCCGCTGAGCAAGCGGAGGTTCACAGGTGGATCATTACTGATCCGCCCCATGTGAAAGGGCCCTTAAATGATAAAAAACGCAGAGGTTATCTAATACCGCCAAAAGAAAGCTCTATTTGTGTAAAAAAAATTGAAATCAATAAAACAGCATTGCATGATGGTGCAATTACCAGTTAAAGTAACAAAGTGCCGAATAGCAAAAAATGGCCTGGTCATTAAAGTGCAAGTTCACCTTTAAAGCGGGGGTTCCGCGGGAATACGTTTTTTTTTTTGTTATATGCATCTTCCGCTCATCCCACAGTTATTCTTGTACTCACGTGTCCTTATTTCGTAGGCCCCCGCAATGTCTTTCTGCCGCAAAAACATAACTTATAAAAATATTCTCTGGAGGCTTCCATCTTGGTTGTGGGCGCTCTGAAGCCCACAAGCAAATCCTTCAGGGATGCAGTGAATGCTGATGTCCCAGCATTCACCGCTCTATCCCGCGCATGTGCAGTGTTGACGGCGAGCCGCGCTGTCAACACTGGACAGTTGCCATCACTTAAAATGGCGGAATTGTATCCGCCCTCATCACATGACCGGCTGCACGAGTCATGTGACGTAGGAAATCACGCGAGAGTTCCTCTGTTCAGCTAAGGAATCGTCTCCTGTGCTGTGCTCCCAAGAGACATTGCAGCTACAGCGACACTCCCACTCCCGCGGGAGCCGAACCAGGAAGTGCCTGGTTTACAAAGGAGAAAAGAAGGTATAGTTACATAGTTAGTCACATAGTTAGTCAGGTTGAAAAAAGACACAAGTCCATCCAGTTCAACCACAAAAAATAAAAAAAACAAAATAAAAAACACAGTAAAATCCTATACACCCAACTCCATACCCACAGTTGATCCAGAGGAAGGCAAAAAACCCCAGCAGAGCATGATCCAATTTGCTACAGCAGGGGAAAAAATTCCTTCCTGATCCCCCGAGAGGCAATCGGATTTACCCTGGATCAACTTTACCTACAAATCTTAGTACTCAGTTATATTCTGTACATTTAGGAAATAATCCAGGCTTTTCTTAAAGCAATCTACTGAGCTGGCCAGAACCACCTCTGGAGGGAGTCTGTTCCACATTTTCACAGCTCTTACTGTGAAAAAACCTTTCCGTATGTGGAGATGAAATCTTTTTTCCTCTAGATGTAAAGAGTGCCCCCCGTGTCTTTTGTGTTGACCGTAAAGTGAATAATTCAACACCAAGTTCACTGTATGGACCTCTTATATATTTGTACATGTTGATCATATCCCCCTTATTCTCCTCTTCTCAAGAGTGAATAAATTTAGTTCTACTAATCTTTCCTCATAGCTGAGCTCCTCCATTCCTCTTATCAGTTTGGTTGCCCTTCTCTGCACTTTCTCCAGTTCCCTGATATCCTTTTTGAGAACTGGTGCCCAAAACTGAACTGCATATTCCAGATGAGGTCTTACTAATGATTTGTACAGGGGCAAAATTATATCTCTGTCTCTGGAGTCCATACCTCTCTTAATACAAGAAAGGACTTTGCTCGCTTTGGAAACCGCAGCTTGGCATTGCATTCCATTATTGAGCTTATGATCTACCAAAACCCCCAGATCCTTCTCCACTACAGATCCCCCCAGTTGTACTCCCCCTAGTATGTATGATGCATGCATATTCTTAGCCCCCAAGTGCATAACTTTACATTTATCTACATTAAACCTCATCTGCCACTTAGTCGCCCAATTAGACAGAGCATTGAGGTCGGCTTGTAAATTGGAGACATCCTGCAAGGACGTTATTCCACTGCATAGCTTGGTGTCATCTGCAAAGACAGAAATGTTACTTTTGATCTCAGACCCAATATCATTTATAAATATATTGAAAAGTAAGGGTCCCAGCACTGAACCTTGGGGTA
Source organism: Rana temporaria (assembly GCF_905171775.1). Lineage (NCBI taxonomy): Eukaryota > Metazoa > Chordata > Amphibia > Anura > Ranidae > Rana > Rana temporaria. The sequence continues at coordinate 34,929,283 of NC_053493.1, read as the reverse complement.
CACCACTGATAACCTTGGACCATTCAGAGTAAGAATCATTAACCACGACTCTCTGAATTCTGGCTTTCAGCCAGTTTTCTATCCATTTACAAACTGATATATCCAATCCTGTAGACCTTACCTTACACATGAGCCGTGTGTGCGGAACTGTATCGAACGCTTTTGCAAAATCCAAATATATCACATCCACAGCCACGCCTCTGTCCAGGGTTTTACTTACCTCTTCATAATGTAATTTTTTATTTTTTTTTGGACAGCGAACGCAAAAAGTACACACTGATCCCCTGTGATTAAGGTGGACTTTAATTTAGGGTCAACCTCCGCTTTAAAGAAAAATCTGTAAGGTGAACTTACACAGGATACCCTCCTCTTCCCTCCCAGTTCCACTGACCTGCAATCTCATATTCTGAGCCCTGGTATAGCCGCTTCAGTGGTCCGGGGCTCAGAAATCCCCCCTACAAGTACTACGCAAATGCTCGTTATCGGCACCGATACTAGTATCGGTATCATTTCAACCCTAATCATGACCATGCCATATGTACAAGCCCATCTGGCTTCTGTGTTAGGTTAAAGGGGTTGTAAAGGTACAATTATTTTTTTCCTAAATAGCTTCCTTTACCTTAGTGCAGTCCTCCTTCACTTACCTCATCCTTCCATTTTGCTTTTAAATGTCCTTATTTCCTCTGAGAAATCCTCACTTCCTGTTCTTCTGTCTGTAACTCCACACAGTAATGCAAGGCTTTCTCCCTGGTGTGGAGTGTCGTGCTCGCCCCCTTCCTTGGACTACAGGAGAGTCAGGATGCTCTCTACGTTGCAGATAGAGAAAGGAGCTGTGTGTTAGAGCGCGTCCTGACTCTCCTGTAGATCCAAGGGAGGGGGCGAGCACAACACTCCACACCAGAGAGAAAGCCTTGCATTACTGTGTGGAGTTACAGACAGAAGAACAGGAAGTGAGGATTTCTCAGAAGAAATAAGGACATTTAAAAGCAAAATGGAAGGATGAGGTAAGTGAAGGAGGACTGCACTAAGGTAAAGGAAGCTATTTAGGAAAAAAAAATTGTACCTTTACAACCCCTTTAAATGGTTTAAAAGGAGCGCCGGCAGGAAGAAAAATGGAAGACGAGGAGTGTTGTGACTTGGAACTGTCCCCGGCTCTCTGGATGGGATCCAGAACAAGTTTCTTTTTTTAATGAACGCGCCGCGAAGTGTGTGAGCTAGATCAACTTCTTTTTCCGCCAAAATGCCTACCCTGAAATTGGCAAGCACTTACAAAGAGATCAGTTAACGGTGGGAAAGTTAAACAGTATTTTCAGTGTTATGTTAACTGCTCTGTAAACATTCTTATAGCATAATAAACATTTATGTTCCATTACACGGTATGAAGTAACTTCACTTTGTTTCCCTACATAGACAAGGGGGGAGCGCAAGAACGCAAATTCTACGGCCATCCTAATCTCCACCTAGATCCAGTGAGGTGGGGATTTTAGAATCTTGTATGTTAAAACCTAATTGAAGCCTCTGTTTTTTTTTTGTTTTTTTTTACTTTGTATGCAGTTTTGCTGAAAAACACATACCTCCTGATTTCGAGGGACTGTCCCTGATTTTGGAGCAATGTCCTTCTGTCCCTCATTCCTCCACATTTGTCCCTCAGTTTGGTCTGATCTATATAGTTCTATATAAAATGCACTTTTTATCTTTCAAAAAGTGTTTTCCAGAGCTAAATCTTTCATCCGATTTCTAAATTGCTGAATTTGTAAATTCGAAAAGCCAATATAAAGGAATAGTAGTGGTAAAAAAGAATCTTATTTTGTTGTACAATTTTCCTTTAAGGGGGCGTGGCAAAGGGTGTGTCCTATGCCTGCATACTTTTATTGATAGGTGTCCCCAGGGCTTTTTTTCTCAGAGAATAGGTGCAGGAACTTCCTACTTCCGAGTCATCTGTTGTGTCCACCCGATACCCACCTCCGAGCACCATTCCTTGGTTCCACCTCCTACCCACCTGTGAGGACCATTCGTTGGTTCCACCCCTACCCATCTCTGAGCACCATTCCTTGGTTTCACCTCCTACCCACCTCTGAGCACCATTAATTGGTTCAACCCCCTACCTACCTCCGAGTACCATTCCTTGGTTCCACCCCTACCCACCTCTGAGCACCATTCGTTGGTTCCACCCCTACCCACCTCTGAGCACCATTCGTTGGTTCCACCCCTACCCACCTCCGAGCACCATTCCTTGGTTCCACCCCCTACCCACCTCCGAGCACCATTCCTTGGTTCCACCTCCTACCCACCTCTGAGCACCATTCCTTGGTTCCACCCCTACCCACCTCCGAGCACCATTCCTTGGTTCCACCCCTACCCACCTCTGGGCACCATTCATTGGTTCCACCTCCTACCCACCTCTGAGCACCATTCCTTGGTTCCACCTCCTACCCACCTCTGAGCACCATTCGTTGGTTCAACCCCCCTACCTACCTCCGAGCACCATTCCTTGGTTCCACCTCCTACCCACCTCTGAGCACCATTCGTTGGTTCAACCCCCTACCTACCTCCGAGCACCATTCCTTGGTTCCACCTCCTACCCACCTCTGAGCACCATTCGTTGGTTCAACCCCCTACCTACCTCTGAGCACCATTCCTTGGTTCCACCCCTACCCACCTCCGAGCACCATTCCTTGGTTCCACTGCCTACCCACCTCTGAGCAGCATTCGTTGGTTCCACCCCTACCCACCTCTGAGCACCATTCCTTGGTTCCACCTCCTACCCACCTCTGAGCACCATTCGTTGGTTCCACCTCCTACCCACCTCTGAGCACCATTCCTTGGTTCCACCTCCTACCCACCTCTGAGCACCATTCGTTGGTTCAACCCCCCTACCTACCTCCGAGCTCCATTCCTTGGTTCCACCTCCTACCCACCTCTGAGCACCATTCGTTGGTTCAACCCCCTACCTACCTCCGAGCACCATTCCTTGGTTCCCCCTCCTACCCACCTCTGAGCACCATTCCTTGGTTCCACCTCCTTCCCACCTCTGAGCACCATGCATTGGTTCCACCTCCTACCTACCTCCGAGCACCATTCCTTGGTTCCACCCCTACCCACCTCCGAGCACCATTCCTTGGTTCCACCTCCTACCCACCTCTGAGCACCATTCCTTGGTTCCACCCCTACCCACCTCTGAGCACCATTCGTTGGTTCAACCTCCCTACCTACCTCCGAGCATCATTCCTTGGTTCCACCCCTACCCACCTCCGAGCACCATTCCTTGGTTCCACCCCTACCCACCTCTGAGCACCATTCGTTGGTTCAACCCCCTACCTACCTCCGAGCATCATTCCTTGGTTCCACCCCTACCCACCTCTGAGCACCATTCCTTGGTTCCACCTCCTACCTACCTCCGAGCACCATTCCTTGGTTCCACCTCCTACCCACCTCTGAGCACCATTCAATGGTTCAACCCCCTACCTACCTCTGAGCACCATTCCTTGGTTCCACCCCTACCCACCTCTGAGCACCATTCCTTGGTTCCACCTCCTACCCACCTCTGAGCACCATTCATTGGTTCAACCCCCCTACCTACCTCCGAGCACCATTCCTTGGTTCCACCTCCTACCCACCTCTGAGCACCATTCGTTGGTTCAACCCCCTACCTACCTCCGAGCACCATTCCTTGGTTCCACCCCTACCCACCTCTGAGCACCATTCATTGGTTCAACCCCCTACCTACCTCCGAGCACCATTCCTTGGTTCCTCCCCTACCCACCTCTGAGCACCATTCGTTGGTTCCACCTCCTACCCACCTCTGAGCACCATTCCTTGGTTCCACCACCTACCCACCTCTCAGTAATGGATACAGAACCAAGTATCAATTTGTGGTGCTAAGTAATTTGTATATGATAGGAAGTATAGCCAGCAACAATGGCGCTCCCCCAGCAACAATAGACTGTGAACAAGCTAACAACAATAGACCCCTCCCTCAACAGTTGATGTCTCCCAGCAACGATTGTCTCCCAGTAGCATAAGAGCCCCCCAGCAACAATAGATCCCCTTCCAGCGACAACTGACCTCCCCAGCAACAATAGACCAACCCCTGTACAAATAGATCCTCTCCAGCAACAATAGATCCTCCAGCAGCCAGCATTAATAGATCGTCCAGTACACCCCAGCACCCCTTGCCATTACACACATTCAGAGCTGGAGGTGCCGAAAAAACTGCGTTCCCCTGCGTTCCTGTTGAAAAAAAAGCCATGGGTGTCCCTCATTCCAATCTCAGAAAGTTGGGAGGTATAAAAACATGCAAAATCTATTACTTTTATAAAAGAAAAACTGTGTCTGCTCACAAATATACAAGCTGCCTGGTGTCAGCAGCACACTAGAGAGCCAGACCACTGTCCTCACGCTGCACAGTGCTCCAATCAACAACACTCATGCTCCCTGAACAGTGTTTCTGATTGGTGTATTGTGCCGAGGAGCGTTGAAACCACATCTCTTTGTGAGAGCAGAGGTTCGGCTCTCTAATGTGCTGCTGACACAGGGCAGCTTTTCACTTGTGAGCACAAACACTTAAAGTGATTGTCAAGGTTCCTTTTTTTTAAACCACTTCAATAAGAGGCACTTTCCTTCCTTCTTGCCCAGGCCAATTTTCAGCTTTCAGCGCTGTCGCTTTTTAAATGACAATTGCGCGGTCATGCTACATTGTACCCAAACAGAATTTTTATAATTTTGTTCCCACAAATGGAGCTTTTTTTTGCTGGTTTGATCGCCTCTGAAGTTTTTATTTTTTGCTAAACAAATAAAAAAAGACCGGAAATTAAAAAAAAAAAAAGTTTTTTTTCCAGTTTCCGTTATAACTTTTTGTAAATAAGTACGTTTTCTCCTTCACTGATGGGCACTGATGAGGCTGAACTGATGGGCACTGATATGGTGGCACCAATGAGGTGGCACTGATAGGCACTGATGATGGGCACTAATATGCAGCACTGATAGGCTCTGATATGCGGTTAAATAAAAATAACAAAAATGTTATACTTACCTGCTCTGTGTAATAGTTTTGCACAGAGCAGCCCGGATCCTCCTCTTCTGGGGTTCCCCACCGGTGCTCCTGGCTCCTCCCCTTCATCGGGTGCCCCCAGGGAAAGGTGCTTTCCCTAGGGGCACCGCTCCTGTGTCACTGGATTTGATTGACAGCAGCAGGAGCCAATGGCTTCTGCTGCTATCAATCTGTCCAATGAGGACCCGAGACAGTGGCTGGAGCCGCTGGGCTTGTGCACATTGCTGGATCGGATAGGCTCAGGTAAGAAAAGGGGGGGGGGCTCTGGGGTGCAGCAAAGAAGGTTTTTCGCCTAAATGCATAGAATGCATTAGGGTGAAAAACCTTGAGCCTCATACACACAAACGGACTTCAGGATATTTAATTTATGCCTTTTTGCTTCTTGTATATCTAAAAGCGCTGGTGTGCGCACAGATACCACACCCTTCTGGGTTATACATTCCTATGCTTACTAACCTATTTTTGGGAGATGCGATGGAATGAGTAACTCCTGTACTAATTATTTCTCCAGAAAGACTTCACTTCCTTCCTATGAAAACTGCTGACCTGTTACTAAACTCTGAGCTGACTAGACACCCCCCACACTCTCTCCCACTGCCGCCGCATGAACTTACATTTAAATTAGTATCATACATGTTTACTGTACCACGTCTCAAGGTTGGGTTCTGCCTTTCACATTTTCAGCCAGGTGTAAAGGGGATAATAGAAATTTCATATAACATGTTCTCTGAACCTATAGTGGACCTAGCATCAGATATGTTTTTAAAGTGGTACTAAAGCTTCACTCTTTTTTTTTTTTTTTTAAAAATATTTAATATTTAACAAATATGTTATACTTACCTGCTCTCTGCAATGGTTTTGCACAGAGCAGCCCAGATCCTCCTCTTTTTAGGTCCCCTGCTGGTGCTCTTGGCTCCTCCCCCTCAAGCAGTGCCCCTAGAGAAAGCCTCTTGCCCTGGGAGCACCGATGCATGCTAGTTCCTGAGCCGCTGCTCTATGTGTCCATAATATGTCAACATTCTTTGCATCCCCCCCTTGCTCTCTCCTCATTGGCTCACTGGCCGTGATAGACACATAGGCCCGGATTCAGATGTGTATCTTTAGGCGGGAGTAGCGTATCTCATATACGCTACGCCGCCGTAACTTTGTGAGGCGAGTATGGTATTCAGAAAGCATATGCTCCCTAAGTTACGGTGGCGTATCATATGAGGGCCGGCGTAAACCCGCCTAATTAAAAATAGGAAGATGTGGGTGTGTTTTATGTTAATTCAGTGTGACCCCACGTAAATGACCTTTTTAACGAACGGCGCATGCGCCGTCCGTGGACGTATCCCAGTGCGCATGCTCCAAATTACGCCGCAAAGCCTCATTGGTTTCGACGTGAACGTAACTTACGCAAAGCCCTATTCACGAACGACTTACGCAAACGACGTAAACTACGCAAAATTCTATGCAGGCCCGACGTCCATACTTAACATTGGCTACGCCTCATATAGCAGGAGTAACTTTACGCCGGAAAAAGACTTATGTAAACAACGTAAAAAAATGCGCCGGGCGGACAAACGTTTGTGAATCGGCGTATCTACCTAATTTGCATATTCTACGCGTAAATCTCCGGAAGCGCCAGCTAGCGGCCAGCGTAAATATGCAACTAAGATATGACGGCGTAAGAGACTTACGTCAGTCGTGTCTTAGCAAAATTTCGGTGTATCTTGCATTCTGAATACAGAAAGAAGATACGCCGGCGCATGCTAGAATTTACGCGGCGTATCAACAGATACGCCAACGTAAATTCTTTCTGAATCCGGGCCATAGCTCCCAACTGTCCTTGATTTTGAGGGACTGTCCCTGATTTGGAACAATGTCCCTCTTTCCTCCTCATTTGTCCCTCACTTTGGTCTGATCTATAGAGTTGTATATAAAATGCACTTTTTATCTTTCAAAAAGTGTTTTCCAGTGCTAAACCTTTCATCCAAATTCTAAACTGCTGAATTTGTAAATTTCAAAAGCCAATATAAAGAAATTATAGTTTTAAAAAAAAGCACTTGTGGGTTTAACTGATCATTTGTAAAAATTCTCCTTTAACCACTTCAGCCCCGGAGGATTTGGCTGCCCAATGACCGTAGCATTTTTTGCAATGCGGCACTGCGTCGCTTTAACTGACAACTGCACGGTCGTGCGACGTGGCTCCCAAACAAAATTGACGTCTTTTTTTCCCACAAATAGAGCTTTCTTTTGGTGGTATTTGATCACATCTGCGGTTTTTATTTGTTGCGCTATAAACAAAAAAAGAGCGACAATTTTGAAAAAAAACAATATTTTTTACTTTTTGCTAATAAAAATATACCCCAAAAATATATTTAAAAAAAAAAATTCCTCAGTTTAGGCCGATACGTATTCTTCTACATATTTTTGGCACAAAAAAATGCAATAAGCGTATTCTTATTGGTTTGCGCAAAAGTTATAGGTGATAGTTTCAGGACACTGGTGGACATCGAGTCTGCGGGTCCCGGCGGTGCAACGTGCGGGGCTCATAGGAGCCATTCTGCCAACGTATATATATTCATTACACAGTCGGCAAGTGGTTAAGGAGGCGTGACAGGGGGTGTGTCTACATACTTTTGGCCACTCTCAGGCCCCGTACACACGACCGAACATGTCTGCTGAAACTGGTCCGCGGACCAGTTTCAGCAGACATGTTCGGTCGTGTGTATGGCCGATCGCACAGGTTTCCAGGGGACATTTGTCCAGCCGACCGTTTTGCAGCGGACAAATGTTTCTTAGCATGCTAAGAAACATGTCCGCTGGAAGCCTGTCCGTCGGACATGTTCGGTCGTCTGTACAGACTCACCGTACATGTCCGATCGGCCGCTATCCCTCGCATGCATCGAATCACTTCGACGAATGCGTGGAAGCATTGAACTTCCAGGGCAGCGCATGTCGCTGCGTCATCGTCGCGGCGACGGCGCGGCCTCGTCACCGCGTATCGTGTACGCGCGGATTTCTGTCTGATGGTGTGTACAACCATCAGACAGAAATCTCCGGGCGGACATGTCCGCTGAAAACGGTCCAGGGGACCGTTTTCGGCGAACAGTCCGTCCGTCTGTACGAGGCCTCAGCATTACAGAACTGAAAACCAACAATTTACCTAATTCAGTGATTATCCTTTCCACTCCTCCTTCTCAGTAAGGGCTCTTTCCCACGTACGGATCCCGTGAGGATTCATACCGTTAACACCCGCTTGCTCAGCGGGGATTGCTCCGTTGATCCCTGCTGAGTCGGCAGATGATAGGGCGGTCCCCGCACACAGGGACCGCCCTGTGCAGGGACCGCCCTGTCAGATCTCTGCTCTCCCACCCGATCCGTTCTGCAGACTGATGGAAAAATAGGATTTTCCTCCGTCTTCAGAATCGGACCATAGCGGGGACCGATGAGATCGGGTGTCAGCGGATGTTGAAAACGGATGGATGAAATATGGGCATACTGTCCGCATGTGTGAAAGGGCCCTAACAGGCAGAAGCAATCAACACACTTTGGCCTTGTACACATGATGAGATTATTGGACAAATGATCGTCAGGGTTTTTTTTCATCCTAGTTTCATTTTGAAATTCAAGAGTTTACTAAAGTGAAAATTCAGAAGTGATGTAATGTGTTGTACAAAGGACAAATGTACCAATTAACCGCTTAACGACCGCCGCATGTATATGTACGTCCACAGAATGGCACGGACAGGCACATCGGGACCCCCCCTGCTACATGCAGCGGTCGGAAATCCTCGGGGAGTGATCCAGGATGAGGGCGCGGCTATTCGTTTCTAGCCGCCCCCTCGCGATCGCTCCCTGGAGCTGAAGAACGGGGAGAGCCGTATGTAAACACGGCTTCCCAGTGCTTCACTGTGGCGGCTGCATCGATCGTGTGATCCCTTTTATAGGGAGACTCGATCGATGACATCAGTCCTACAGCCACACCCCCCTACAGTTGTAAACACACACTAGGTGAACCCTAACTCCTACAGCGCCCCCTGTGGTTAACTCCCAAACTGCAACTGTCATTTTCACAATAAACAATGCAATTTAAATGCATTTTTTGCTGTGAAAATGACAATGGTCCCAAAAATGTGTCAAAATTGTCCGAAGTGTCCGCCATAATGTCGCAGTCATGAAAAAAATCGCTGATCGCCGCCATTAGTAGTAAAAAATAAATAAAATAAAAAAATGCAATTAAACTATCCCCTATTTTGTAAACGCTATAAATTTTGCGCAAACCAATCAATAAACGCTTATTGCGATATTTTTTTCCAAAAATAGGTAGAAGAATACGCATCGGCCTAAACTGAGGAAAAAAAATGTTATATATGTTTTTGGGGGATATTTATTATAGCAAAAAGTAAAAAATATAGAATTTTTTTCAAAATTGTCGCTCTATTTTTGTTTATAGCGCAAAAAATAAAAATCGCAGAGGTGATCAAATACCACCAAAAGAAAGCTCTATTTGTGGGGAAAAAAGGACGCCAATTTTGTTTGGGAGCCACGTCGCACGACCGCGCAATTGTCTGTTAAAGCGATGCAGTGCCGAATCGCAAAACCTGGCCTGGGCATTTAGGGCCATATTCTCGTACTTTCTGCGGCGGCATCGCGTAAGCTATTTACACTACGCCGCCGCAACTTACTGGAGCAAGTGCCGTATTCCTCAAGCACTTGCTCCGTAGTTTGCGGAGGCGTAGTGTAAAAGGCCCGGCGTATCCCTGCGTATTTCAAAGGGGGCGGCTTATATTTAAATTAAGCGCGCCCCCGTTTCGATCAAACTGCGCATGCGCCGGGCTAAAAATAGCCCAGTGCGCATGCTCCAGTTCTCGGCGGAAAACGTCAATGACGCCGACGTGTGCGTCATTGACGTAAAGTCGTATTCAAGAACGACTTAGGAAAACGACGTACCCGACGGGAAAAGACGACGCGGACCCGACGCTATACTTAACATGGCATACGTGGGACTGGCGTAAGGTTACCCCTCATACGCAAACGACGTAAGCGACGGTTACGCAACGCGATTTCGTTCGTGAATCGGCGTATCAGGCTCATTTGCATAAACAAATGAGACCTGAACGTAAACGCCACCTAGCGGCCGGCGGCGAATTACATTTAAGATCCGACAGTGTAAGTGACTTACACATGTCGGATCTTCATCGTATCTATGCGAAAATGATTCTAGGAATCACTTGCATAGATACGCGGGTCAAAAAAGAGAGATACGACGGAGTTTCCTGAGATACTCCGTCGTAACTCTACTGAGAATATGGCCCTGTGCAACAAAATGGTCCGGGGCTTAAGTGGTTAAACGAAAAATCATACGAGAATTTTTTTCGTGCTTGTCCCACTGTCGGATGAACTGCCGTGGTAGACTCTCGAAACCTGTGTACTAAGGATCAGATTATCGCATCTATTCGAAAGTGTTATTTTTTCTTTATGATTTTCTGATCATGTATATGGGCCATAAGGGAAAACCTGCAGAGCCAGAAAAAGGTAAACAAATGCTCATGCTGCTTGTAGCCTAACATTAGCTTTTTCTAGGACATAACATCATAGGACAGAGGCCCTACAACTATAAAGAGATGACAGAGGACGGAAAGGAGGCCTTATTTTCCACATTTGTGTGCTGTTGCTGAAGGCAAGTTGTGGAATCCTGATTAGCAGGAGCCTGTAATGAAGGTAATTTATAGGCATCTGACAAAATGTTTCAGTCATTTTACCGTAACTAGAATTACTGTTCTCTCGTTAAATTTATTTTTAGGCATTTGTTTTTTTCAGAAGAATGTTTTGTTAAAAAAAAAAAAAAAGTGTAAAAATGCAGAAAATCACGTCATGAGTATTTGTTATCGGCAAAGGCATCTTTGGCCGAGCCTGCAAGGCAGTCTGGGAATAACTTAGTGATTCAAAAACAGATGGTAATGGGCACTTGTGTGCATTGAAAATCCATGGTGTTCATTGTAGATTGTAGAGATTATCCAGAATGCTAGCCAATTCAATTTTGTGTAAATTTTGGGCCACAGGTCTCTGCCGGGTCCCGAAGTCCGGGGGCACATCTGCACATGGAATCCGGTGAAGCACAGGCGCCATTAGAAGCACGTGGGGCACAACATCATTCTCCTCTATGCAAAAAAAGGAGGAAGTGCCGTGCTACAGCACAAAAAAGTAACAAACATATGTGTTACAGAAAGAGGGAGGGGGCAGAAGCCAGGTGCAAATTACTTGATTTGGTGAACGTCAACTTTTTCCCTCTGTTTTCCCTTGGTGATCTGGCCAGAAACATACCTCCTGCATTAGAGTGTCTAGAAGAAAGAAAGAAAGAAAGAAAGAAAGAAAGAAAGAAAGAAAGAAAGAAAGAAAGAAAGAAAGAAAGAAAGAAAGAAAGAAAGAAAGAAAGAAAGAGAAAGAAAAGGGATAGAAAGAAAGAAAGGAGAGGGATAGAAAGAAAGAAAGGAGAGGGATAGAAAGAAAGAAAGGAGAGGGATAGAAAGAAAGAAAGAAAGGAGAGGGATAGAAAAAGAAAGAAAGGAGCGGGAGAGAAAAAGAAAGAAAGGAGAGGGAGAGAAAAAGAAAGAAAGGAGAGGGAGAGAAAAAGAAAGAAAGGAGAGGGAGAGAAAAAGAAAGAAAGGAGAGGGAGAGAAAAAGAAAGAAATGAGAGGGAGAGAAAAAGAAAGAAAGGAGAGGGAGAGAAAAAGAAAGAAAGGAGAGGGAGAGAAAAAGAAAGAAAGGAGAGGGAGAGAAAAAGAAAGAAAGGAGAGGGAGAGAAAAAGAAAGAAATGAGAGGGAGAGAAAGAAAGAAAGAAAGGAGAGGGAGAGAAAGAAAGGAGAGGGAGAGAAAGAAAGAAAGAAAGGAGAGGGAGAGAAAGAAAGAAAGAAAGAAAGAAAGAAAGAAAGAAAGAAAGAAAGAAAGAAAGAAAGAAAGAAAGAAAGAAAGAAAGGAGAGGGAGAGAAAGAAAGAAAGGAGAGGGAGAGAAAGAAAGAAAGAAAGAAAGACGAGGGATAGAAAGAAAGAAGGAGAGTGAGAGAAAGATAGAAGGACTGAAGGAGAGGGAGGGAGAGAAAGAAAGAAGGAGAGTGAGAGAAAGAAGGACTGAAGGAGAGGGAGGGAGAGAAAGAAAGAAGGAGAGTGAGAGAAAGAAGGACTGAAGGAGAGGGAGAGAAAGAAAAAAAGAAAGACGAAAGAAGGAGGGGGAGAGAAAGAAAGAAAGAAAGAGAAAGAATGAAAGGGATAGAAAGAAAGAAAGAAAGAAAGAAAGAGAAAGAATGAAAGGGATAGAAAGAAAGAAACAAAGAAGGAGAGAAAGAAAGAAAGCAAGATGGAGGGGGTGGGGCCGAGCCATAGGTTCATGTCTAAATGGACACACAGAGCAGCAGCTCGGCTCGGGTGCACCCATAGCAAGCTGCTTGCTGTGGGGGCACTCGGCAGTAGGGAGGGGCCAGGAGTGCCAACTCAGGCCCAGAGAAGAGGAGGATCTGGGCTGCTCTGTGCAAAATCACTGCACAGAGTAGGTAAGTATGACATGTTTGTTATTTTATTATTTTTTAAAAAATACTGCTTTATTGTTAGCTTGTAAAGTTTAGTTTGAAGAAGTTCAGCTTCAGCAAGAATTTAAAAAGACATGCATGAAAAAGATTGAAGTTTTTAAAACAACCGTCAGTTCCATCCTGGATAAAAAGAATGTATCATTTTTTATATATTTATTTTTTATGTTCAGTACTAAAAATAACATGATGACCAGGCTATAGACATTTAAATGTTTACATGTTTGTAAAGAGCAGGACATGTGTGTTAAAATTATTCCTCATTGATATCTGTAGTTACAGGAACAGTGGAGTAATTCTCCTCAAAGTTCACTGCAAAAACACTTTTTTTTAACCGCTCAGTTGATTATCTTCCCCCTCCCAGCAACCACTTAGCAGCTGGTTAGCTTTCTAATCTCTAATGTTAACAAAAAGAAAGATATTTGAAAGCAAAATAAAGCCACTCATAGATAAATTGAAATTTGGCTGCTCCCACCCCCTCCACAGCCCAGCGCTCCAGTGAGTGCTGGAGGGGCAGAGCAGAGAGCTGATGACTGACAGCCACTAGCTCTCTGCAGGCTGAAGACTGAGAGCTGAGAAATCAGCGGTGTTTGATCGCTCAGTTCCCAGTTTTAGAGCCAGTGGGGGACAGATGCATCGGATCAATGCTGCATCCACCTAGGTGAGTATAATTGACTTTGACGCATGCGCGGTAGCTTCCTAGTCATAGGTGGGGTGCAGCAAGATAGCGGCGACGGCATCGAATGTGACGAGCGCATGCTCGTCGTACGCAATGACGTCACGCGTTCTTGCCTTTTCAAGAGAACCGCAGTTCTTTTGAAAGGAGCGTCTGTACACTCGGGTGGCAAGAGATTCTTGCCAAGAATCTCGTTGGGAAAAACTACGTTTTTTTTCCTGACGAGATTCTTGCACGTGTGTACAGGGCTTCAGTCTTATGCCCTGTACACACGAACGGTCCATCCGATGAAAACGGTCTGATAGAAATCTGATGAAAACGGTCCATCAGACTGCTCTCATCGGTTTGACCGATCGTGTGTACGCGGCATGAGTCTTAGTCATTTTGTGTTAGTAGTTAGGTTCACGCTTCCTACTTCCTTCCTTGCCACTCAGCTGCCCTCAGCAGCAACAAGGGCAGCACTTACTCCGCCTTCTCCCTCTATTGATTGGCCAGAGGCCACACCCCTGCCTCTAAATGCTCTGCCCTGATTGGCTGCGCTCCTATGGTGCTTTATTTACGCAGGATCTGGGCTGGGTTTATGATAGTATCTGCTACCTAGCTTCCTACCTGTCATGCCTTGCCTACTGTATTACCTATCGTTGAATTCCTCATTGCTGACCCCTGTCTTGTACCCAGATTAGTCTTTTTTATTGCCGCTTGACTTGACTTTAGATTATTTATTGGATTATGTTTACCGCCAAATGCCCTGACCTCAGAACTATTTACTGGTTTACGTTTGCATGCTACCTGCCCTGACCTCGGAACTAACTACTGGAGGATGCTCTCACACAACCTGCCCTGACCTCAGAACTATTTACTGGATTACGTTTGCATGCTACCTGCCCTGACCTTGGAACTAACTACTGGAGGATGCTCTCACACAACCTGCCCTGACCTTGAACTGTCCCAGGATTCCACCACCAGCCACTGCCTTCTGCCTGACCAATCTTGGGGTTATGAAGTTGCTTTAGGACAGTATTCTAAAACCTGAGGGCAACTAAGTATTGGTAGGCCTTAGCTGACAGTTCTGCCTTATTGATATCCACTAGAGAGAGGTTAATACAGGTCAAGTTCCTGCACAGGGTATATTATACTCCCCAGAGGCTCCATAGGGTGTTCCCACAACGCACACAGGATTGTCCCCGCTGCCAAAATGAGGTGGGGACCTATTTGCATATGTTCTGGAGCTGTCCTAAGATTGCGAGATACTGGGTGATGGTAGTGGACACTGTTAATGGTCGCCTCCAGCTGACGCTTCCTCTGTCCCCCGAGCTGGTGCTCCTGGGTATTCAGGACGATGATCAGAGGCCTCGCTACATCAAATTACTTCTCACTTACCTCTTCTTCTATGCCAGGAGGGAGATTGTCTTACGCTGGAACGCCTCCTCCGCCCCGGCGGTGGAGTCTTGGGAGAGATCTATCAATGCTGTGTTACCACTGTACAAATTGACGTATATCAACAAGAACTGTCCCCAAAAATCTGGCAGCCGTGGACGGCGTAGGGGGGGGGGGGATGTCCTTCTAGTAGTGGGAGTATGGGGGGTGGGGGCGTGTTACCGGCTTGAGCTCCAGATATGATAAGTTTGGAAGGTATTCTACAGTATTGCAGCTACAATTGTTAGTGTGATTTATAGGCTCCTTAAAGCGGGGGTTCACCCTTAGAGGGCACTTTTCCCCCTTAGATTCCTGCTCGTTTTCTCTAGGGGAATCGGCTATTTGTTTTAAAATATGTGCAGTACTTACCCGTTTACGAGATGCATCTTCTCCGTCGCTTCCGGGTATGGGCTGCGGGAATGGGCGTTCCTTCTTGATTGACAGTCTTCCGAGAGGCTTCCGACGGTCGCATCCATCGCGTCACGATTTTCCGAAAGAAGCCGAACGTCGGTGCGCAGGCGCAGTATAGAGCCGCACCGACGTTCGGCTTCTTTCGGCTACGAGTGACGCGATGGATGCGACCGTCGGAAGCCTCTCGGAAGACTGTCAATCAAGAAGGAACGCCCGCTCCCGAAGACCCATACCCGGAAGCGACGGAAGAAGATGCAGCTCGAAAACGGGTAAGTACTGCTCATATTTTAATACAAATAGCCGATTCCCCTAGACCGAACGAGCAGGAATCTAAGGGGAGAAAAAAAATTTTTAATACATGGGTGAACTCCCGCTTTAAGTATGCCTGCTTTATTTGACTCCCATATGTACTGTATTCTTCCTTTTTCCCTTGTTAAGATTTGGTCCATTTTGGACAATGTTGTATCATGCTTGTATCTTTTTGCCTCAATAAAGGAACATTTTTCTTGTTAAAAGTATTGGTAGGCCTGCTTTCCTTAAAGGAATGGGGGCTGCTAAAGGCAGAAGAAACACTCGCCAGCTACCATTCCTAACCTAGGCATCGGGCTGAGCATCACACTGTGGCTAGACCAAACTCTTTTGGCTTCGCAAAAAAACATGGCCCTGGGTATTTGTATAATTTTGACTTGGGCAGGACACCCAAACACAGGCAGTATACAGGCTCCATGTAGATAGTAACCCTACTGAAAAAAGACCTCCCTAGTGGCAAGGAAGCAGAAATCATTTCAGAAACATAGTTCCCAGTGCCAGCTCACTCTGCTTTATTCCAACTTATCTGTAGTATAGAAACTAGTTGTTATGGCTTGACAGTTTGACACAGATGATTTCCTCTTCTCCGGTTCTTGTACATATCCCCTCTATCTTTAAATATAGAATCTGCCAGGAAATAAAATATCCTTGGAAAGAATAATTATATCTAGCTCCTTCCTCCGTGTCCTCAAGGAATCGTTTGCTGAGATTAACAGCGGATAATGACTACCTTCTATACACATGGTGTGTGGGCTGAGGACCTAACAGAACAATGTTTGTCCTGTTCTAATTAATCTGAAAGCGTATGGTATTATAAGTAGTAAAAGTTCCTTCCAGGACTATAAAACCAACAATGGGACCCATTACTAAAATGCTAAAAATATATATATATACTTATTCCTGAAGATAGGCTCTAAAGTGTATGCAAGGTTAAAATGAATTAAAAAACTTTTTTATAGCATCTGGAGGAGTAGTGGGCAGTGTGCTCCTGTGCCGCTCTCTTCTCCTCCTTCATCCCCCGCCACTGTGTTGTGTGGCTCCAGTGCGGACTTGATGTGGGCTGTCTCCGCCCCTCTCGCTCCTGCTCACCCTTCCTCCTGGCAAGCAGCGGCAGAGGGACAATCAGGGAAGACTGGAGAATGATCATGGGACATCTAGTTCCCTTAGAAGGAGGAGAACTTAGGAGTTTTCCCAGGCAATTCACTGGAGGTTGGAGAGCAGTGCAGGGGAATACAGAACAGTGACCTGTGTGCCGAGAGGCTGAGCCACTGCCCGGATACAGTCTTTGCTCTGCTTAGGAACAAAGTTTCCCAAGGTAATCTGGAGGTGAGCAGACATCTGACCAGGGGGACCACTGTGGGTTGCTGGGTTTGGTGAAAGGGCCTTGCAGCCATAACCATCTTCTGCTAGAGAGACTGAGCCTTTTAGGAACTGACTATACAACTATCTAGTAGCCTTACTCGCTGCATGCAGGTTTTACTGGGACTGTACTCATGTGCACCGCTGGGAAAACTGGGCCCCAACACTAGCCAGCTGAAGAGTTAGGACTGGGGACTGCCTCTTTTAAAGCTGATCCACAGAGACATTTGTCTATTGCTTATATTTAGGAGGTAACTTTCAGGGGTCACTGTGCCTGTCCTATCCTATTTTTCAAGATTGCACTCTAAATCCATTATAGCTTTCTTATCTCCGATGCGGCTTTTGCTTCTATGTGCTGTTTATTGCAGACATTGCTGACTAATGAGTTTATTTCAGTCTAGTGGTACAGAACTCAATTCTAAATGTAGCGCTTCCCCTGTAGGAGCTGCTGAATTGTATAGGACCTTTGTGCCTACCTTCAGAACACTTCAACCCTTTTGACACTCTAGGTTTAGTAACGCATCTTGCAACCACACCAAGGAGTTTGTCACAATTAGCTATCAGCATACAATAAAAAAAAAAGCATTAGGCAAAGTAATAAAATAGAATTCCATTGTATTGATACAACTCAAAATAGTGGAAATGTCAACAATAAGGCGTAACAACAGCTGTAAACAGGTAGAGAAACAGCTATAAATAGTAAACTTAAATAACTGGTATAGAATGAACTAGCTAACCGGGCTCAGCATACTGTAGCTGTAACATAGGGACAGATTCACGTACAATTTCGCCGGGGACACGTAAGCCATTTAAGTTACACCGCCGTAAGTTTTCAGGTTTAGTGCTCGATCCACAAAGCACTTACCTGGAAATTTGCGGCGGTGTATCGTAAATGCGTCCGGCGCAAGGTGGGCCAAATAGAATGGGGCGAGTACCATTTAAATTAGGCGCGCTCCCGCGCCGGACGTACTGCGCATGCTCCCGTCGCAAATTTCCCGACGTGCTTTGCGCGAAATTACGACGTGCCGACGTTTTGTGAATCGCGACGTCAAAAAAGATTTACGCCGGGAATAATAAAAGATTTGAAAAAAATTCAAAAGCGACGCGGGAAAGACAGGCATACTTTAACATGGTGGAGTACTTTTACACCATGTTAAAGCTGCCCTATCTTTGCGACGGAAAACTTAGGCCGGGTACACACGGGCAAACATGTACGTTGAAACCGGTCCGTCGGACCGTTTTCACCGTACATGTCTGCCCGGGGACTTCTGTACGATGGCTGTACTAACCATCATACAGAAGTCCGCGCGTAAACAATACGCGGGGCGTGTCCGTGCCGTCGCCGCGACGATGTGGGCGGGCCTGCCTTTTAAATGCTTCCACGCATGCGTCAAAGTCATTCGACGCATGCGAGGGACGGCGGGCGCTCGGACATGTACGGTAGGTCTGTACTGACGACCATACATGTCCGAGCGGGCAGGATTCCAGCGGACGGTTTTAAAACAAGTCCAGGAATATTTGCCCGCTGGGAAAAAGCCCGGCGGGCAAATGTTTGCTGGAATTCTGCCCGCTCGCGCCTACACACGACCGAACATGTATGCTGAAAGTTTCAGCATACATGTTTGGTCGTGTGTACGGGGCCTAACACTCGCGACGACATAACGACGGGAAAAAGCTTTGTGGATCGCCGTAACTCCTAATTTGCATACCCGACGCTGGTTTACGACGCAAACTCCCCCCAGCAGCGGCCGCGGTACTGCATCCTAAGATCCGACAGTGTAAATCTATTACACCTGTTGGATCTTAGGGATATCTATGCGTAACTGATTCTATGAATCAGTCGCATAGATAGAAACAGGGATACAACGGCGTATCAGGAGAAACGCCGTCGTATCCCTTTTGTGAATCTGGCCCAAAAGTCCTGAAGTGCAACTATGGCAGCTGGAATACAAAAATATGGGATCAGGTGGCTAAGCTGGCACAGAGCACCCAGGGATATTCTAGGCCTAGGCTGTAGTTAAGGAAGAAGACCAGAAAGAGTATAGCAACTCTGTGGAATAACAATATCCTAATGTCCATGGGATTTTAGATCTTCTGCTGGCAACGTTGGGGCCCTATTATTGTCTTGGAGGCTCTTAACGATAATACTGGTGGTTCTGCTAGCAGACAGGTATTTATGGAGAATGTATAGTATTCCACTGGACAGAGTTCTGCTCTCAGAATACTAATAGTATAACTGGGCTGGCTCTCATGGTGATGTGATATAACTGGGAGCTCAGGCCCTCTCACCAGTCCTCAGTTGTGACAGTAGTCCTGCTGAGATTCCTGTTCTGGTGATGACAGTCACTGTGTAACTGAAGGCATTTACTGGTGTGATGACCGCTGCACCGTTATGTCACAGGAAAACTGCCGCTGAGAAGGGAAAACTGCTGTGTAACTGAGGATCTTCCCTTCCTGAAGATGCTGTCACACCCTGATGTGCTCTCTATGGTCCCGCACTGCCAAGAGAACAAACCCACCCCCAGAAAATCCTTATAAGGCCTCCTAACCCTCCTACTGTCACAGTGCCTCCTGGACGTTGCACACTAGGCTTCCTGGGAGATGCAGTTTAATCAGCTTATGATACAATGTTAGAAGGTGGTTCCAGTCCTACAAGCCCCATCATTCTCTGCTTCTTATTCAGTGATGCCCTCCCCCAGTGATCCCGCGTTCCCGCGCCGAACGTAGTGCGCATGCTCCGTCGGGAAACTTTCCCGACGTGCATTGCGGCAAATGACGTCACAAGGACGTCATTTGCTTCAAAGTGAACGTGAATGGCGTCCAGCGCCATTCACGATTCACTTACGCAAACAACGTAAAATTTAAACTTTGCGACGCGGGAACGACGGGTATACGTAACATTGGCTGCCCCTGCTACACTGGCAGTGAAGAGGTTAACCAGTAGGGGCGCTGAAGGGGTTAAGTGTGTCCTAGGGATGTGTTCTAACTGTAGGGGGATGGGCTACGTGGGACATGACACTGATCACCGCTCCCGTGGTTTTTAAAAAATGTCATTTAAAATGATCGTGTGTGGGCTTCACATCATTTTTCGGGTTCTGAAAAACGACAATTTTTTTTTTTCGAACATTTTTTAACGACGTTTTAAACTATGTCGTTTTTCGGGTTGTAAAAAATTATCGTGTGTGGGCTAAAACGACGGTGAAAACCCGCGCATTCTCAGAAGCAAGTTATGAGACGGGAGCGCTCGTTCTGGTAAAACTACCGTTCATAATGGAGTAAGCACATTCATCACGCTGTAACAGACAGAAAAGCGTGAATCGTCTTTTACTAACACGGAATCGGCTAAAGCAGCCCCAATGGTGGCGTCATCCGCATGGAACTTCCTCTTTATAGTGCCGTTGTACGTGTTGTACGTCACTGTGCTTTGCTAGGGCATTTTTTAACCAGTAGAGTACCGGGCCATCGTCAAATGACGGCTCCACGGTGACTCTGAATATTCAACAGGACGTCATATGACGTCCTGTATTCCTGCGGCCACTGGGGGGCGCGCGAGCGCACCGGCGGCGGCGCGCGCGCGCCTGGCGCGTCCCCGAGATGCCGATGCG